>NC_047107.1:34780926-35038426 GCF_902500255.1 Thalassophryne amazonica
CCTGCTGATAGCTGAGTTCACACAGAAAACGACACGAGGATCGAGAAAAGTACAGGCTATGCAATGCACAACAAAACAAAATGCAGAAAGACGCCGAACTTTTGAACGGACATTTTCGGTACAAAGTTCTATAGGATCAGGCCCGGATCCAGACCGGTTTGGACCGATGCAGCTGCATCGGTCAAATTTTTTTTTACGCATCGTTCGTCATCGGTAAAAAAAAAAAAATCTTGAATAATCTCGAATAGCCGAACGTGCCCCCGCGGTGAACACAGCTTTTCGGTGGTTTTCATGTCAACCTATAGTCCGTAAATTATATGGATTTTTCCGAGTTTCAGAGTCATACGGACGTACAAATAAAGTCGGATATTCAAGGTTTGGTCTGTAATAAACTATTTCTGCAGCGCGGCTCCACTTTGAAACCATGAACCATTGAAGCAATGCTTCAATCCAGTAGCTCGTTGGTTCTTTGATTCACTGTTCTTCAGAAACGGCAAGCCGCTTCTTAACCCCTCGCAAAGCCATTAAAATATCGTCAGGCACTTTTGTGTGGATTAAAGTCACTAACTGGGACTCTTGTCTTGTTGCTGTCAAGAAACGAGAATCGTCCTCCGTTCCGTTCACACAGCTCGAAACGCTGCGCAGCTGAGAGAGTCCGGTCGGAATTAATAACTTCAAAATGAATCGCCGCTTTAAATAAAATGACACCTCTTTCCAAATGTAATACAGACAAGAAACTACAATAGACTAAAAGGTCCCAAAATGAAACGTGCTGTATTTTCTTTTCAAATTACAAATTACATCTTGAAGTGAAGCACAGCAGCTCTAAGCTCAGCTCAGATATATGGAAACACATTCATGCCAATGTCTGAAAGGAAATGCTTTTGACAAAAACTACAGATTTTGTTTATTCCTATTTATGTCCAGAGATCATGGATTCACCATGTAGAGTTCATTATGTACAAAGTTTAAGGATCCAGTGACCAAATTCATATTTATTTAAGACTCAATAAAATGTTCAATTTCAATTCAATTTAATCGGCTTATAAAGTGCCAAATCACAACAAAATCTAAATATACTAAAACAAATACATCACAATTGTAAACATATCAAATTGTGGTATGTGTACAATTGTGACATATTTGTTTTAGTACATTTAGTCATGGACATGAATATTGTTATTTTGATATGATAACAAATGACCTGCCAGTGGTTTTATATTTGATTTCATTAGTGTGTTTCAGTTGAAATTTACATTTTCAAATTTATGCAATGTTCATTTACATTTTCAAATAAAACTGTGCTTTTAAGTGGCTTTTGAATTCATTTTTGGGTTTCACATATACCTTGCGATTAATCATGATTAATCACAGAAAGTCACTGAGTTAATGCGATTAAGATTTTTTATGTTTGCCCACCCCTAATATATATATACATATATACATATATATATATATATATATATATATATACTCAACAAAAATATGAACGCAACACTTTTGGTTTTGCTCCCATTTTGTATGAGATGAACTCAAAGATCTAAAACTTTTTCCACATACACAATATCACCATTTCTCTCAAATATTGTTCACAAACCAGTCTAAATCTGTGATAGTGAGCACTTCTCCTTTGCTGAGATAATCCATCCCACCTCACAGGTGTGCCATATCAAGATGCTGATTAGACACCATGATTAGTGCACAGGTGTGCCTTAGACTGCCCACAATAAAAGGCCACTCTGAAAGGTGCAGTTTTGTTTTACTGGGAGGGGATATCAGTCAGTATCTGGTGTGACCACCATTTGCCTCATGCAGTGCAACACATCTCCTTCGCATAGAGTTGATCAAGTTGTCAATTGTGGCCTGTGGAATGTTGGTCCACTCCTCTTCAATGGCTGTGCGAAGTTGCGACGACGAACTGGAGTCAGGTCAAGACCCCGATGAGGACGACGAGCATGCAGATGAGCTTCCCTGAGACAGTTTCTGACAGTTTGTGCAGAAATTCTTTGGTTATGCAAACCGACTGTTTCAGCAGCTGTCCGAGTGGCTGGTCTCAGACGATCTTGGAGGTGAACAGGCTGGATGTGGAGGTCCTGGGCTGGTGTGGTTACATGTGGTCTGCGGTTGTGAGGCTGGTTGGATGTACTGCCAAATTCTCTGAAACGCCTTTGGAGACGGCTTATGGTAGAGAAATGAACATTCAATACACGAGCAACAGCTCTGGTTGACATTCCTGCTGTCAGCATGCCAATTGCACGCTCCCTCAAATCTTGCGACATCTGTGGCATTGTGCTGTGTGATAAAACTGCACCTTTCAGAGTGGCCTTTTATTGTGGGCAGTCTAAGGCACACCTGTGCACTAATCATGGTGTCTAATCAGCATCTTGATATGGCACACCTGTGAGGTGGGATGGATTATCTGAGCAAAGGAGAAGTGCTCACTATCACAGATTTAGACTGGTTTGTGAACAATATTTGAGGGAAATGGTGATATTGTGTATGTGGAGAAAGTTTTAGGTCTTTGAGTTCATCTCATACAAAATGGGAGCAAAACCAAAAGTGTTGCGTTTATATTTTTGTTGAGTATATATATATATATATATATATAGATATAGAGGCAGCACGGTGGCTTAGTGGTTAGCACTGTTGCCTCACAGCGAGAAGGTCATGGGTTCAATTCCCGTTGCCTTTCTGTGTGGAGTTTGCATGTTCTCCCCGTGTTTGCGTGGGTTTCCACCAGGTGCTTCGGTTTCCTCCCACATCCAAAGACATGCACGTTAGATGGATTGGAATATTTAAAAAAAAAAATTGTCCTTAGGTGTGTGTGTGGGTGTGTCTGTGTTTGTTTGTCTGTTTGTGGCCCTGCGACAGACTGGCGTCCTGTCCTGGGTGTACCCTGCCTCGCGCCCTATGACTGCTGGGATAGGCTCCAGCCCCCTGCTACCCTTAACTGGACTAAGCAGTAGAAGATGAATGAATATATATATATATATATATATATATATATATATATATATATATATATATACACACACACACATATACACACACACACATACATACATACGAACAACTCCAATTCCAATAAAGTTGGGACGTTGTGTGAAATGTAAATAAAATTTGCAAATCCTCTTCAACCTATATTCAATTGAATACACCACAAAGACAAGATATTTAATGTTCAAACTGATACACTTTTTTGCTTTTGTGCAAATATTTGCTCATTTTGAAATGGATGCCTGCAATACATTTCAAAAAAGCTGGGACATTGGCAATAAAAGACTGGGAAAGGTGATGAATGCTCAAAAAACACCTGTTTGGAACATTCCACAGGTGAAGAGGTTAATTGGAAACAGGTGAGTGTCATGATTAGGTATAAAAGGAGCATCCCCAAAAGACTCAGCTGTTCACAAGCAAAGATGGGGAAAGGATCACCACTTTGTTAACAACTGCGTGAAAAAATAGCCCCAACAGTTTAAGAACAATGTTTCTCAACATTCAATTACAAGGAATTTAGGGATTCCATCATCTACAGTCCATAATATAATCAGAAGATTCAGAGAATCTGGAGAACTTTCTACATGTAAGCGGCAAGGCCGAAAACCAACGTTGAATGTCCGTGACCTTCGATCCATCTGGTGGCACTGCATTAAAAACCGACATCATTGTGTAAAGGATCTTATCGCGTGGGTTCAGGAACACTTCACAAAACCATTGTCTGTTAACACAGTTTGTCGCTACATCTACAAGTGCAAGTTAAAACTCGACGATGCAAAGCAAAAGCCATACATCAACAACACCCAGCAACGCTGCCGCCTTCTCTGGGCCTGAGCTCATTTGAAATGGACAGAGGCAAAATGAAAAGTGTACTGTGGTCTGATGAGTCCACATTTCAAATTGTTTTTGGAAATCATGGACATCGTGTCCTCCGGACAAACAAAGAGAAAGACCATCCAGATTGTTACCAGCGCAAAGTTCAAAAGCCAGCATCTGTGATGGTATGGGGGTGTGTTAGTACCCATGGCATGGGCAACTTACACATCTGTGATGGCACCATCAATGCTGAAAGGTACATCCAGGTTTTAGAGCAACACATGCTGCCATCCAAGCAACGTCTTTTTCAGGGATGTCCCTGCTTATTTCAGGAAGACAACGCCAAGCCACATTACAACAGTGTGGCTTCGAAGTAAAAGAGTGCAGGTACTAGACTGGGCTGTCTGCAGTCCAGACCAGTCGCCCATTGAAAATGTGTGGCTCATTATGAAGCGCAAAATACGACAACAGAGACCCCGGACTGTTGAACAACTGAACTCGTACATCAAGCAAGAATGGGAAAGAATTCCACCTATAAAGCTTCAACAATTAGTGTCCTCAGTTCCCCAACGGCTATTGAGTGTTGTTAGAAGGAAAGGTGATGTAACACAGTGGTAAACATATCACTGTCCCATCTTTTTTGAAACATGTTGCAGGCATCCATTTCAAAATAAGCAAATATTTGCACAAAACAATCAAGTTTATCAGATTGAACATTAAATATCTTGTCTTTGTGGTGTATTCAATTGAATATACGAGGTCTGTTAGAAAAGTATCGTACCTTTTTATTTTTTTCAAAAACTATATGGATTTGATTCATATGTTTTTACGTCAGCCAAGCTTGAACCTTCGCGCTCATGCGTGAGTTTTTCCACGCCTGTCGGTTGCGTCATTCGCCTGTGGGCAGGCTTTGAGTGAGCACTGCTCCACCCCTCTCGTCGTTGTTTCATTGCGAGGAAATGCCGGAATGATTTGGGCTTTTTTTCCATCAGAATTTTTTCAGAAACTGTTAGAGACAGGCAGCTGGAAACCATTCGAAAAATTTATCTGGCTTTCGGTGAAACTTTTACGAGTTTCACAGAGAATAAGGAGTGTTACTACAGCTTTAAGAACGGCCCACAATGGCGCACGGCGCACCGCGCTCCGAGCCACCATCGAGATGCAGAAACCACCACATCATTTCTAAACGGATCACTGTGTGGAGCCGGGACCATCGTGTGCAATTTCTCTGGTTATCACAAGAGCTGGACATCAGCCATTTTCCGGCAGATTTCACTTTTAACAAGAGATTTTGTCATGGAAAGCCGCGCGGAGGCTTCGCGCGTCACGACCAATATGCTGATGAAGCGAGACAAAGGAACACCTCCGTTTCGGAGTGCCAGAGGACAAGCCCAGCTCTCCACAATTTCTCTTATACTCACTCGACTGGTAAGCACTGAAAGCCGAGATAGGCATGTCCCAACTTGTCCTCTAACACTCCGAAACGGAGGTGTTCCTCCAGTTCCAGTTCCTACTGTTTCTGAAAAAATTCTGATGGAAAAAAAGCCCAAATCATTCCGCCATTTTCTCACAATGAAACAACGATGAGAGGGGTGGAGCAGTGCTCAGTCAAAGCCTGCCCACAGGCGAATGACGCAACCGACAGGCGTGGAAAAACTCACGCATGCGCACGAAGGTTCAAGCTTGGCTGACGTAAAAACTTATGACTCCAATCCATATAGTTTTTGAAAAAAATAAAAAGGTATGATACTTTTCTAACAGACCTTGTAGGATGAAGAGGATTTGCAAATCATTGTATCCTGTTTTTATTTACATTTGACACAACATCCCAGCTTCAATGGAATTGGGGTTGTAATTAATTATACATTTATTGTTATTTACATGGGCAGCATGGTGGCTTAGTAGTTACCGCTGTTGCCTCACAGCGAGAAGGTCATGGGTTCAATTCCTGCCTGTGGCCTTTCTGTGTGGAGTTTGCATGTTCTCCCCGTGTTTGCGTGGGTTTCCTCCGGGTGGTCCGGTTTCCTCCCACACCCAAAGACATATGGTTAGGTGGATTGGAATCTCTAAATTGTCCATAGGTGTGCGAGTGGGTGTGAATGTGTTTGTTTGTTTGTTTGTGGCCCTGCGCCACACTGGCATCCTGTCCTGGGTGTACCCTGCCTCGTGTTCTAAGTCTGCTGGGATGGGCTCAAGCCCCCCATGACCCTTGATTGGACTAAGCAGTTGAAGATGAGTGTGTTATTTACATTAATTATTAAGATTCTATTGTCTTATTTACAATTTGTACACGTTCAATCAAGCCCTTCCATTTTGTAACGTGATAATTTCACAAGCAGCAAAATGGAAATAAGCGTTTATGCTTTATTGTGTTATCCGTGTATCATTGGTACATTCACCTCTGTATGTTTATACTGATGTTGCAGAATAAATTCAATCAATCATAAACAATATTTTATTTACATTTTAATAGCGTCTTAAGGAGGGCGTGTGCGTACATACATGAGCTTTTGAAAAGAGTGGACGTTACTTTACTTTTGCTGCGTGTGATGCACGTGCATGCTGACGTCCGAGAGATGTCTTGTCAATCACTCCAAAGGTGTTATCAGATTACAAAAACATCATTTTAAGTTTTAGAAGTGTTTATTTTTCACTAGTTTTTACATAATACACAAGAAACATGCTATATTTACACAGAAACAAAGCGGTTTCACAGCGGATTCCGCAATGTTGAATTAACAGCCAGAGAGAGCAGCCAGTGATGTCACGGTGCCTCTCTACTCTGATTGGCTGTCACCCCCACCCCCTAAAAAATGGATTCGCATAATTCATAGCATAAGAAGTGGAAACAGAATGTGACCTTTTGACCTCTTAAAATAGGTCAAGCTTAGCCATCTTTCAACTTATCCAGCGTCTGTCTCCCAAGAATGTTCCCTGTGAATTTGACGACCCTGTCAGCAGGGGTGCTGAAAAGGAAAGAATAAAGAGATGCCCCTAATACAATTATAATAATGACAAAATAATATGGGGGGTGGCCCAGTAAGAGTTCTTTTCATGGCGCCCAAAATCCATGGTGGCGCCCCTGCCTGGCAGTAATAAGACTGGACTTAGCTGAGCACAGCCAGACGGACATAGAGACAGACTGACAGACAGCTGGACTCAAAGCCTTCACAATACCCTATGGCCATATTTTGATGGCCTTTGGTAATAAATTTGTAAAAAAAACTTTGTTCATGTTGTCATTATGGGGTGTCGTGAGTAGAATTTTGAGGGAAAAAATTAATTGACTCAATTTTGGAATAAGGCTGCAACATAAAATCTGGAAAAATGAAGTGCTGTGAACACTTTCTGGATGCACTGAAGGTCTTGGCTGCATTACGCTGTTATGATTTTATATGGATCAGGACGTTTTTAGCCCTGTCTCGTACTTCAACTTAATGAAGTCGAACTTTTGCATCCAAAGCCTTTGTGTATGTTAAAACACCAGACATAATTTGATCGAATATTACAAGAAATGTTGACAGTGTTATACCTCAAATGCTAGCAAAAACACCTTGCTTTGATCATTCTATAGACGGCCAGGTTCGGGCACATGATGTCACTTTTGGGCTCCTCAAATTCTTCTATTTACACTGCTCACTTTACATGCAACGGCACCACAGCTGCCAGGTTTATAACCAGACTTTTCTTGCATCTCCTCTTAGTGCTGTTACTCTATCAGACATGCCCAAATCGGCTACTGGAAGGCACCTGCCCTGTAAACTTTTTTGCATTCTTCCCGCTTCACCCACAGCGAATTAACTCTTGACAGGTGTGTTCACCCAGTGAAGAGCTATGTAACACCAGAATTAAATAATCGGGTGTGAATAGAGCAGATAGACATGAAAACGCAGTATCCCGTTTAGGCAGCTTGGATCTATGTTGACTGTATTGGTTTTATCCTTCCACACCCCTACATAAAATCCTGGCTCCGCCGCTGCAATTTTCTGCCCAAATAGTAGCTCAGTGGAACAACTTTGTTGATAAACAGTTACGAAAGCAATTACTGTTGCATCACCGTGGTTTGCAACCCAAGTGCTAAATTAAGAAAAATCATTAAAATGCTCAGTAAGTAAACTGATAGCTGTCACCGTTCATCCTGTTGCCCTGCTAATGCTAACGTTAGCGACGATGTTGCGCTAAACTTTACCTTCAACTGTAAGAACTTATTATTACAACCCCTGGCAAAAATTATGGAATCACCAGCCTCGGAGGATGTTCATTCAGTTGTTTAATTTTGTAGAAAAAAAGCAGATCACAGACATGACACAAAACTAAAGTCATTTCAAATGGCAACTTTCTGGCTTTAAGAAACACTATAAGAAATCAGGAAAAAAATTGTGGCAGTCAGTAACGGTTACTTTTTTAGACCAAGCAGAGGGAAAAAAATATGGAATCGCTCAATTCTGAGGAAAAAATTATGGAATCATGAAAAACAAAAGAACGCTCAAACACATCACTAGTATTTTGTTGCACCACCTCTGGCTTTTATAACAGCTTGCAGTCTCTGAGGCATGGACTTAATGAGTGACAAACAGTACTCTTCATCAATCTGGCTCCAACTTTCTCTGATTGCTGTTGCCAGATCAGCTTTGCAGGTTGGAGCCTTGTCATGGACCATTTTCTTCAACTTCCAAAGATTTTCAATTGGATTAAGATCTGGACTATTTGCAGGCCATGACATTGACCCTGTGTGTCTTTTTGCAAGGAATGTTTTCACAGTTTTTGCTCTATGGCAAGATGCATTATCATCTTGAAAAATGATTTCATCATCCCCAAACATCCTTTCAATTGATGGGATAAGAAAAGTGTCCAAAATATCAACGTAAACTTGTGCATTTATTGATGATGTAATGACAGCCATCTCCCCAGTGCCTTTACCTGACATGCAGCCCCATATCATCAATGACTGTGGAAATTTACATGTTCTCTTTAGGCAGTCATCTTTATAAATCTCATTGGAACGGCACCAAACAAAAGTTCCAGCATCATCACCTTGCCCAATGCAGATTCGAGATTCATCACTGAATATGACTTTCATCCAGTCATCCACAGTCCACGATTGCTTTTCCTTAGCCCACTGTAACCTTGTTTTTTTTTTTTGTTTAAGTGTTAATGATGGCTTTCGTTTAGCTTTTCTGTATGTAAATCCCATTTCCTTTAGGCGGTTTCTTACAGTTCGGTCACAGACATTGACTCCAGTTTCCTCCCATTCGTTCCTCATTTATTTTGTTGTGCATTTTCGATTTTTGAGACATATTGCTTTAAGTTTTCTGTCTTGATGCTTTGATGTCTTCCTTGGTCTACCAGTATGGTTGCCTTTAACAACCTTCCCATGTTGTTTGTATTTGGTCCAGAGTTTAGACACAGCTGACTGAGAACAACCAACATCTTTTGCAACACTGCATAATGATTTACCCTCTTTTAAGAGTTTGATAATCCTCTCCTTTGTTTCAATTGACATCTCTCGTGTTGGAGCCATGATTCATGTCAGTCCACTTGGTGCAACAGCTCTCCAAGGTGTGATCACTCCTTTTTAGATGCAGACTAACGAGCAGATCTGATTTGATGCAGGGGTTAGTTTTGGGGATGCAAATTTACAGGGTGATTCCATATTTTTTTTTTCCCTCTGCTTGGTCTAAAAAAGTAACCGTTACTGACTGCCACAATTATTTTTCCTGATTTCTTATAGTGTTTCTTAAAGCCAGAAAGTTGCCATTTGAAATGACTTTAGTTTTGTGTCATGTCTGTGATCTGCTTTTTTTTCTACAAAATTAAACTGAATGAACATCCTCCGAGGCCGGTGATTCCATAATTTTTGCCAGGGGTTGTACTTGTTTTGTGCCGACTCCACTGCAGTTTATATTCATTAGAAAGTGTAAAAAAAAACGCATATATTCCCGCATTTAAGCTTTTACTAAACGTATCGGGAAACGTTCGGAAGAACGCTTTGTTTCGTTAACATTGTTTTTAAACGGCATTTAACTCTTTACGTTGTCCCTGTGTCCGAGCTCTGCCAGGATGTAGACGGAGCCGCTTCAAAAGCCACTTGTTTGGAATTTTCAACGTCGACACATCATTTGAAAATTACACTTATACCGTAATACGGTAAGTTGTGTGAAAAAGCAAAATACATACCAACTCATTTTTAGTGAGGATATAGTCCAGTTTCATTGATTATTTTTGTTTTCTTCTCCTCATCCTGTTCCACCATATATCAGACAGGCATGAACCAGGAAGTCCGGAGTTTAGCCGTTCCCGTTTCCTATGAGGAAACACTTATACTCATTTTGTCGTACTTGACGACTATAGAAGCCGAAAATACTTGGCAGTGATTGAAATGCTCGAAATAATAAATATAAAATACTCATATTTCAAAATATGTGGCCACATAATTGTGTATTTTCCTTGACCTAAATGAATGCTTTTTTAAAATCACAATAGCTGACGATTTGTCATGACTGACTTTTAATTATTTCTCCTCTGAACTCAACCATTTTAAAATGCGGACAGCAGATCTTCAATTACAATTAAATTTTATTTCATTTATGTAGCTCCAAATGACAACGAAGGTGCTTTGCACGTGCAGGGGATGCCCAACCTTTTTTGAACCGAGATCTACTTTTAAAGTTGACAGTGTATCCAGATCTACCAAGTAAAGCCATATCGAAAGTCATAGCGTAGTCGCAATTTATTCTGCACCAATATAGTAACACAATTTCCTGGCACAAAGATAAAGTTTTAACGTAATAATGCATTTTTGAAGTAAATGTGCATGGTGCAAAGAATAAGCACAAGTAGGCCTCTGACTGGCCTGTAACAACACAACAAACAACTCAAATTGCACAATACCTCGTTAAAGTTGGAAGAGTTGTTCCAAAAGGGAAGTCTGGGGTCTCCTGCTGGAGCTGTTGCCCCCACAAACCGATCCTGGATAAGCAATTGAAGGTGTGTGAGTGTGAAGTTGTTCCCTACCTTAGTGGCACTGAGAAGAGGCAAGAAGTATGAAAGGCTAAATCCAAAAGCTGTGCATATTCAGGTTTGAACATTCCAGAAATTCTTTAATTTCGAGCAACAATTAAGAAAACCATTTCCAGAAATTTACCTCTGCTGAGCCTCCTAATGTCTGTGTGCAGCAGTCCTCCACTTGTACACGGAATAACCCCTTACCAAAAAATAGTACTGATAAGTATATAAAAAGTAAACTAGAAGTATACTTGAAACATACTTGCATATACTACTTTTTGGTAAGCGACAATAAATAAAAAAATAAACCCCCAAACACTGTCATCTTTATCAAAAGCCGTACATTGTAGTGTGAATAGTCACAGTTTATCTCTGTATTATATTTATAAACTGTTACAAGAATGGCTCACCTGTGTTGCTTTCATAGACATTACACAAAATGAATGCACGAAAAATAAATAAATAATATCAAACATAGTCATCATCTTTAACAAAAGCAGTAAATCACAGAATTAATAGTCTCAGTTTAACTAAGCTAATGACTCACTATTTGCATTAACAATGCACGACAATGCACAAACCAATGCACGAAAAATAAATTTAGAAAAAATACTGACTTTTGAACTGTTTACATGCCGTTTTTCTCCACAGTGTTTTTATCCTCTGCATCCTGCATCATAGAAGAAGAGCCATTTTCTGCAGCCGGCATCCTTATTGCTGCAGTGCTGCCATCTTCTGAATCAATCTGTTGTAGCCGCACTGTCCGTTACAGCAACAGTGTCATGCGATCGACAAGAACTTAGCTGGTGATCGACTAGTCAACCACAGTTGATTGGTTGGGCATGCCAGCCCTATAGAGCGAGCACATAGGCGACAGGGGTAAGGGCCCCGTCACACCAGAGCACGAATGCCATACAAATCACATGAACAGAATTCAAGTTGCATTCATATAGGACAAACATTCGTTCAGCCGTGTACAAATGCCGTTCGAATACCCAGAATGTGGGTCGAAGCCGGCTCAGATGATTCACGCACATTCAGAGAGCAGCAGCATCCGAATCCAGGTCGACTATCCAGAGTGCAGGTCAAATGGCAACACAACACAGCATGTAACATGAAAAAAATTAAAACCGCATACAATAAAAAAAGGCAAAGAATAAAAAGAACACAGCATGAAACCCCATAATGCCGGCAGAATGCAGAATGTACATGTACAGGGGACCCTGTGAGAAACAGCAGTCCATTTATTGGATAAAATACGACCGGTAATGCTACATTTACACATAATGACGACAAGTCACGAATGCCACGAAGTGCACATTCTTGGCCGCTGATCACGAATGTGATTATTCGGGGCAGAGGCGTCAGGTGTCCTCAGGAAGTGCTGCAACCTGTTACCACACATTACGATTAATGGCACATGTTGCCGGAGAATTATCAGGAACCATTACGCACGGTCAAGAATAGTGTTCCGCGTTGTTGTGCGCTATTGCGCGTAACAGCGCATCATTAAGTTCTGTCACGTTGTGAATTGTCTCCACACACACACACCCATATTCATCCATCCAGAGCCTTCAGCTTTCAGGCTCCTCTCCTGTGGAACCAGCTCCCAAGTCAGATCAGGGAGACAGACACCCTCTCTACTTTTAAGATTAGGCTTAAAACTTTCCTTTTTGCTAAAGCTTATAGTTAGGGCTGGATCAGGTGACCCTGAACCATCCCTTAGTTATGCTGCTATTGTTATGTGGGCCGCTGAAGAGGAGGTACTGCTGGCCCACCACCACCAGAGGGCGCCCTGCTTGGAGTGTGGGCTCCAAGCACGAGAGGGCGCCAGACCCAGAAGAAGTGACAGCTGTCACTCATCCTCAGCTCCAGCTGTCACTCATTCCTCATCATCACCATCACCATAAAGGCCGGACTGCAACTCCACCTCCTCGCCGAGAAATCAACTACCGAAGAGGTAATATTCTCTGCTGACTCAAATCGTTGAGTGATAATCTGAACTTCTTTTGCAGCCATTATCCTGTGGTGTTCTGCCTTATCTGTGGGATTGGCATTTGGTGTGATCAGCGACGGCTTCGCCTCACACCCCAAACCAAGATAAGTGGTTAAACAGGAGCTGCACGAGTGTGTGATTGGAGGTGGAGGTGCTCCCTCCTAACTGAGTGCAGACTGTGGATTACTGAGTGTGCGGATTCACACTCATTCATCTTGTTTTTGTTTTCTGCCAGCAGTACCAGGGTCGACAGCCGAAGACAGAGGCCACCGGGGGATTCGGGACTTGGCGGCTCCGGTGTTCTTCAGACCGTTGGTGGTGGAAGCCGTGTGGGACGCGGCTCCTCTCTCGTCGGGGGTCTTCTATCTTCGAGCCTGCCCACACGTCACCTGGTGTTAATTGACTTTACTGATTTTGTGTGTTTAGTTGTGTGTTGTCACAACATTAAATTGTTACTTTTTGGCTTATTCATTGTCCGTTCTTTAGCGCCCCCTGTTGTGGGTCCGTGCTACGACACCTTCCCAACAGGATTTCTCGGCCATTCGTCATGGATTCCGAGGGGCGTCAACCCAAGCTTGAACGGCCAATGGAAGAGCCAGGAGCGCAGGTGTCAGCGGGAGGCGTGTTGAGTGAGCTGCAGCAGATCTTAACCACCTTCACGGCTCGGCTGGATTTAGTGACCGAGCAGAATGTTCTCCTTAACCGGAGGGTGGAGGCTCTCACCGCCAGGGTGGAAGCGCACGATCAGGGCGCTGCTGCAGCCACTCCTCTTGCTGGTCCTGGGCCTGTAACAGACTTTCCACTGGTCGTTCAACGACCCCCCCCCCACCGTCCCCTGAAGCATACATAAGCCCTCCGGAACCGTACGGAGGCTGTGTTGAGACGTGTGCAGACTTCCTCATGCAGTGTTCGCTCGTCTTTTCACAGCGTCCTGTCATGTACGAGTCAGACGCCAGCCGGGTGGCTTATGTTATTAATCTGCTTCGAGGAGAGGCACGCGCCTGGGCTACGGCGCTTTGGGAGCAGAATTCACGGCTCCTAACGTCTTATGCTGGGTTTGTACGGGAGTTCAAACAAGTTTTTGACCATCCCAACAGAGGCGAGACCGCTTCGAGTGTGCTGCTGTCAATGAGACGGGCGTCGCAGCGCAGCCGAGTATGCAGTCGACTTCCGCATTGCAGCAGCGAGGTCCGGCTGGAATAACGTTGCGCTCCGCGCCGCCTTCGTAAATGGACTGTCTCCGGTCCTGAAGGAGCACCTGCTGGCTAAGGAGGAACCGCGGGATTCTGACGGGCTTGTCGATTTGGTTATACGCTTAGACAACGGTTTGAATGAGCATCGTCGGGAGCAGGCCGGGGGGCGTGACCGGGCACGAGCCGTCCCTCCCCCTTCCGGTTCCGAAAGGGTAACGTCGTCCCCACGCTTCACTGCCAGAGAGCTCCGTGTGGCTACAGCTCCCCCTGCTGAGGAGGCTATGGACACGAGCAGGGCCAAAGTAAAAACAAACATCAGACAAAGGAGGCTGGCCCACGGGGAGTGTTTTGTCTGTGGCTCTTGTGAGCATATGCAGAAGGACTGCCCCAAAACGGTCAAACTACAACGCCCGTCCTTAGAAACTGGGCTAAGGGTGGGCCATAACACACACGCGGGGAAATCCCGCAAATCCGCACGAATCCCAGTGACGATCCTTTGTGGGGATCTAACCCTTCACACCCCAGCACTGGTAGACACGGGGTCGGAAGGGAATCTGCTGGATAGCAGATGGGCAAAGGAAGTAGGGCTCCCCCTGGTGGCTCTGCCGGCACCATTGCAGGTGCGAGCACTAGATGGCACCCTGCTTCCATTAATCACACATCAGACACAGCCAGTGACCTTGGTTGTGTCTGGAAATCACAGGGAGCAGATAGTGTTCCATGTAACACCTTCTACCTCCCGAGTGATTTTGGGATTTCCATGGATGGTGAAGCACAATCCCCGGATAGATTGGCCGTCCGGGGTTGTGACGCAGTGTAGCAAAACCAGCCACCGGGAGTGTTTAGGATCCTCGGTTCATCCCGGCGTGACGGCTAATGAGGAGGTTAAAGTCCCCCCCAATCTATCGGCGGTGCCAAAGGAGTACCACGATCTTGCTGACGTCTTCAGCAAAGATTTGGCGCTCACTCTTCCCCCGCACCGACTGTACGATTGTGCCATCGATTTGGTCCCGGGCGCTGACTACCCGTCCAGTAGGTTGTACAACCTCTCACGTACGGAACGCGAATCAATGGAGACCTACATCCGGGACTCTTTAGCTGCCGGGCTGATCCGGAACTCCACCTCCCCGATGGGTGCTGGTTTCTTTTTTGTGGGCAAAAAGGACGGCGGACTCCGTCCATGCATTGATTACAGAGGGCTGAACGAGATCACGGTTCGCAACCGATACCCGTTACCCCTGTTGGATTCAGTGTTCACGCCCCTGCATGGAGCCCAAATTTTCACAAAATTGGATCTTAGAAACGCGTACCACCTGGTTCGGATCCGGAAGGGAGACGAATGGAAGACGGCACTTAACACCCCGTTAGGTCACTTTGAATACCTGGTCATGCCGTTCGGCCTCACTAACGCCCCCGCAACGTTCCAAGCTTTGGTAAATGATGTCTTGCGGGACTTCCTGCATCGGTTTGTCTTCGTATATCTGGACGATATACTCATCTTTTCCCCGGACCCTGAGACCCATGTCCAGCATGTACGTCAGGTCCTACAGCGGTTGTTGGAGAACCGGCTGCAAATTTCTACAGGAGGTTCATTAAAGGCCCTGACCTCCACCAAGGTCCCCCTCACCTGGTTGGATCGGTGCGAAACCGTGTTCAAGAAGTTGAAAAGCCGGTTCTCGACTGCACCAGTTCTGGTGCAGCCTGATCCTGATCGCCAGTACACAGTGGAAGTGGACGCCTCTGACTCAGGGATAGGAGCCGTGCTGTCCCAGAGCATGGAGGCTGATAAGGTTCTCCATCCTTGTGCCTATTTTTCCCGCAGGTTGACCCCAGCTGAACGGAACTATGACGTCGGCAATCGGGAGCTCCTCGCGGTGAAGGAGGCTCTTGAAGAGTGGAGACACCTGCTGGAGGGGGCGTCGTTGCCTTTCACGGTTTTCACAGACCATCGGAACCTGGAGTACATCCGGACCTCCAAGCGGCTGAACCCCAGGCAAGCCCGCTGGTCTCTGTTCTTCGGGCGCTTTGACTTCCGGATCACGTACCGCCCCGGGACCAAAAACCAAAAATCGGATGCATTGTCCCGGGTGCACGAAGAAGAAGCCAAAGCGGGGCTGTCGAACCCCACCGAGACCATCATCCCCGAGTCCACTGTCGTGGCCTCCCTCACCTGGGACGTGGAGAAGACCGTCCGGGAGGCCCTGGCAAGGAGCCTGGACCTGGGGACCGGCCCCAAGAACAGACTGTACGTCCCACCAGAGGCCAGAGCTGCCGTATTGGACTTCTGTCACGGATCCAAGCTCTCCTGTCATCCCGGAGTGCGTAGGACCGTGGCAGTGGTCCAGCAGCGCTTCTGGTGGGCGTCCCTGGAAACCGACGTTCGGGACTACGTCCAGGCCTGTACCATCTGCGCCAGGGGCAAGGCAGACCATCGGAGGACCTCGGGACTCCTCCAACCCCTGCCGGTGCCTCACCGCCCCTGGTCTCACATCGGCCTGGACTTCATCACGGGCCTCCCGCCGTCCCAGGGCAACACCATCATTCTCACGATAGTGGACCGGTTCTCCAAGGCGGCCCACTTCGTGGCCCTCCCGAAGCTCCCGACGGCCCAGGAGACGGCAGATCTCCTGGTCCACCACGTCATGCAGCTGCATGGGATACCATCGGACATTGTATCAGATTGTGGTCCCCAGTTCTCTTCGCAGGTTTGGAGGAGTTTCTGTAAGGAGCTGGGGGCCACCGTGAGTCTCTCGTCCGGGTACCACCCCCAGACAAACGGCCAGGCAGAGCGGGCTAACCAGGAGTTGGAACAGGCCCTTCGCTGCATCACCTCCGCGCACCCGGCGGCCTGGAGTCACCATCTGGCCTGGATCGAGTATGCCCATAACAGCCAAGTCTCGTCTGCTACCGGCCTCTACCCTTTTGAGGCATGTTTGGGGTACCAGCCCCCATTGTTCCCGCTGGTGGAGGGAGAGGTCGGTGTGCTCTCGGTCCAGGCCCACCTCAGGAGGTGTCGCCGGGTGTGGCGGACCACCCGCTGCCCTGTTAAAGGCCCGGACGAGGGCCAAGACCCATGCGGATCGCCGGCGTTCCCCGGCCCCCACATACCAGCCCGGGCAGGAGGTGTGGCTCTCGACGAAGGACATCCCTCTCTGTGTGGACTCACCAAAATTAAAGGACAGATTCATAGGACCCTTCAGGATCCTCAAAATCATCAACCCGGCCGCAGTGAAGCTCCAACTCCCAGCTTCACTGCGGATCCACCCTGTGTTCCACGTGTCCCGCCTCAAACCACACCACACCTCGCCCCTCTGTGCTCCGGGACCTACGCCGCCTCCTGCCCGGCTCATTGACGGGGAGCCTGCTTGGACAGTCCGCAGGCTCCTGGACGTCCGTCGTAAGGGCCGGGGGTTCCAATATCTGGTGGACTGGGAGGGGTATGGACCTGAAGAACGCTCCTGGGTGAAGAGGAGCTTCATCCTGGACCCGGCCCTCCTGGCCGATTTTTACAAGAGACACCCGGACAAGCCTGGTCGGACGCCAGGAGGCGCCCGTTGAGGGGGGGGGTCCTGTTATGTGGGCCGCTGAAGAGGAGGTACTGCTGGCCCACCACCACCAGAGGGCGCCCTGCTTGGAGTGCGGGCTCCAAGCATGAGAGGGCGCCAGACCCAGAAGAAGTGACAGCTGTCACTCATCCTCAGCTCCAGCTGTCACTCATTCCTCATCATCACCATCACCATAAAGGCCGGACTGCAACTCCACCTCCTCGCTGAGAAATCAACTACCGAAGAGGTAATATTCTCTGCTGACTCAAATCGTTGAGTGATAATCTGAACTTCTTTTGCAGCCGTTATCCTGTGGTGTTCTGCCTTATCTGTGGGATTGGTGTTTGGTGTGATCAGCGACGGCTTCGCCTCACACCCCAAACCAAGATAAGTGGTTAAACAGGAGCTGCACGAGTGTGTGATTGGAGGTGGAGGTGCTCCCTCCTAACTGAGTGCAGACTGTGGATTACTGAGTGTGCGGATTCACACTCATTCATCTTGTCTTTGTTTTCTGCCAGCAGTACCAGGGTCGACAGCCGAAGACAGAGGCCACCGGGGGATTCGGGACTTGGCGGCTCCGGTGTTCTTCAGACCGTTGGTAGTGGAAGCCGTGTGGGACGCGGCTCCTCTCTCGGGGGTCTTCTATCTTCGAGCCTGCCCACACGTCACCTGGTGTTAATTGACTTTACTGATTTTGTGTGTTTAGTTGTGTGTTGTCACAACATTAAATTGTTACATTTTGGCTTATTCATTGTCCGTTCTTTAGCGCCCCCTGTTGTGGGTCCGTGCTACGACACTTTCCCAACAGCTATAGACTTAGACTGCTGGGGGGTTCCCATGATGCACTGAGTGTTTCTTTCTCTTTTTGCTCTGTATGCACCACTCTGCATTTAATCATTAGTGATTGATCTCTGCTCCCCTCCACAGCATGTCTTTTTCCTGGTTCTCTCCCTCAGCCCCAACCAGTCCCAGCAGAAGACTGCCCCTCCCTGAGCCTGGTTCTGCTGGAGGTTTCTTCCTGTTAAAAGGGAGTTTTTCCTTCCCACTGTCGCCAAGTGCTTGCTCACAGGGGGTCGTTTTGACCGTTGGGGTTTTTACGTAATTATTGTCTGGCCTTTCCTTACAATATAAAGCGCCTTGGGGCAACTGTTTGTTGTGATTTGGCGCTATATAAATAAAATTGATTGATTGATTGATCCATCCGAATTCAGATTGCTCCAGTTTTTCAGAAGAACTTTGTGACTGCATACGTAGTTGGGGTCTGTGCCATGGAGTAGCGCAGAGAGGAGGAGGAGGACAGAGCCAGATGTGTGGCTTCATGCGGCTCTTCTCTCGTGCATTTTCCCAAACATCAGGCACATGCAGCAGGTGGAACACCTGCAGGAGCGCGCGGAAGAGCACTGAAATTAGACTTTTAGCCGACTTGGTGTCAGCAATCAAACTGATTGCGGTGCAGCAGGGTTTAATTGTGCGCCGGCTTCTTCCTCCGCTGGACTGGAGGAGGTGCAGAGATGTCTGGCAGCATGTGAGTCTCCTCTCGCTCCTCTAGTTGCTCAGACTCGTTCTCCCGCTCATCAGTTACAACAGAAGGTGGAACACCTGCAGTAGCGTCCTGAGGAGCTTCAGCAGGAACTGTGGAACGACACTTGGAGCCGAGTTTAATTGTGCGCACGTGACAGAAAACTGATTCGTCGTGGCTCGCGGTGAAATGTGACGCCGCGTTACAAGTCGTGTCAAAACTTGACAGTTTCCGTGTCACTTCGTAATAACGCGTGACAGTTTGGGCTCCAAGAACCATCACAGGAACCACTACGAACATTGTCACGTTCTATTAAGGATCAATACTCATCAAGACAGATCAATACGCTCAGTTGCGACCTCCATGACGTGAGACGAAATGAGGGTGGTGTGTGACATTCGTGGAAGATTTTTTGACAGGCAAAAACATGCTCCACGAATATCAATAATATCATGCACCAACACGCCCTATTAAGAAACCTATTCAGATGCGTTAAATCACATTAACAATGTCAGGAATGTGTCACGAATGACAGAAAAATGACATTCGTAACGGGTCTTGCTTATGTGTAAACGCACCTTAAGGCAGGTCCTGACATTAACGCATCAGTGCTTCCCCCCTGTGGCACACACAACCTCTCTCTCTCTCTCTCTCTCTCTCTCTCTCTTACCCACCAGAGAATCAGGTGTTTGGCACAGGTGCACATGCAGGAAAGCGATCAGCTGTTTATGAGCGCACACGCACAGCTGAGCGCACATGTGCTTCAGCCTCACACACGTGCGGTGGTTCGACCAGCTGTCCTGACCACACACACGTGTTACTGTGATGTGTATTACAGCTGTGACAGCCCATTCAGCCGTGTGCAGTGCAGCATGGCTCTGAGACACACTGGCTCACTGTGCAGCTCACCTGACCTGGCTGTTACAGTTTCATGGTCATGTCGTCTCATAGGTTAAATAATGTATGTGAATTATGACAATCATCATAGCTGTACCATCGCATGCAGTTGCACAGCACCCTACCCCACGGCAAGTCAAAGGCTCTGCGCGGTGCACATATTATGCCCATAATGTGCTTGATATCATAGATCCATTGTCAGTCCACCTCACGTGTCGGAGGATCTATCTGTAATATCATGTTAACATGGCTGTTAGACCCTGTCCAGACAAACGCACTACGCTTCAGCACATCACAGAGATACACTGGCACGCAGCGCCTGTGATCGCGGTGTGACATCCAGAATGAGCATGATATCCCAGATCCAGTGTCAGTCCACCTCATGTCAGAGGATGTATCTGTAATATCCTCTTAACATGGCTGTTAGACCCTGTCCAGACGGCCACACTGCACGTAAACGCATCATGGAGATACGCCGATGTCCAGCGCCTGTGATCGCGGTGTAACGTTCAGAATGAGCATGATATCACAGATCCACTGTCAGTCCATTTCATGTGTCAGAGCATATATTTGTAATATCATGTTAACATGGCTGTTAGACCTCATCCAGACGGGCGCACTGCGCATCAGTACGTCACAGAGACGCGCTGACTTGCTGTGACACACGGTGTATTTGGTGTGATTGCACAATCTTCACATCGAGTGCATATAATGATTGCGTGCCACAGTCTTGCAAATTATAATATTTCCTTTGTGCGCCCAGAACAGGATCAATCGGGATGTGCCGGCAGGATTTGGCGTGCTTGAGCAGCATAGCAGACAGTCTGTGTTTGTACAGACAGCCATACCACTTGCTACAGCCTGCAGCCAAGTTTCTGAGTCCACCGGGTAGGCCCGTGGCTGTGTTGGTACCCCATCCAGGCTTGAGGCTTGTTGAAGGTCGCAAACCGGGCCCAAGGCTCATCGGAGGTCGCTAACCAGGCCCGCGGCTCATCGATGTCTACCATCCAGGCTCGTGGCTCATCGGAGGCCGCCAGTAGGACCCGGGACTCATCAGTGTCTGCCATCCAGGCCCGCGGCTCGTAGGAAGCCACCTACCGGACCCGCGACTTGTCAGAGGCCACTGACCGGGCCCGCAGCTCATCGAAGTTTGCTAACTGGGCCCGCGGCTCATCGATGTCTGCCAGCCAGACCCGTGGCTCGTTGGAAGCTGCTAGCCAGACCCGCAATTTGTTGGATGCCGCTAGCCTGACCGGTGACTCGGCGGGGGTCGCCAGCTGGACCTGCGACTTGTCAGAGTCTACCAGCCAGGCCCGCTGCAGCGGCGGAGGCCGCCACCACATCGGCAGTCAGCTTGTCATCTCTGCGGGGAAGCCAGGATGCCACAAGCTAAGCTAAGATAACCGAGCTAAGCTGCATTCAGCTCAGTTGACTTTTGTTGTGAATTTTAAAGTATTATTTTATTTTTACTTTATTTTATTTTTTTATTCTCTGTTCATTTTAGGAGTGGGTTATTTTTAGGAGTTTTAGGAGTCTTAGGTATTCTTATTAAATCTTGCCTGATGCTGGCAGAAAGGGTGGCTCTCTTAGAGAGCCGTGTCCGTAAGCTAGAACAGCTTATTAGCTTAGTGGAGATAGATGTTACAAGCACTCCAGACAAGGTTGATGTTGGATGGCTGGTGTGCCTGCTGGCATCAGCCCAGAAACACCAGCTGTGGAAGACGGTTTTCGGACCGTAGTTAGGTGGAGGAAGTCACATGGGGCTTGGCGCCCGGTTGTGGCACCCAGAATGCACTCGCCTCTGCAAACTATGAACTGATTTTCTCACCTGGATACACCTGATGTCAGTCTTTTGAGTCCACGGGTGACTTCCACTCCTATCTCCAGGCCGACACGTCGGGCATTGGTGATAATGGATTCTGTCACCCGCATAGTCAGGTTGCAGATGCCGGCTGACATGAAATGTATTCCTGGGGCTAGATCTCCTGACATTGCCTCCCACGTCAGGGTACTGACGTTGCAGAATGGTAAACAGTCTAAGAAACATGACATGAGATACAGTCACATAGTTATTCACGTCGGCGCAAATTATGTGAAGTTGAAGCACTCAGAAGTCACAAAAATGGATGTAGAGAGGACTTGTGACCATGCCAGAAAGATGTGTTGGCATCGATTAGTAGTCTCTGGTCCCCTCCCCTCCCGGGGTAATGATGAGGCTTTTAGCAGGCTGAATTTGTTAAAGAGGTGGCTGGCATGTAGATAGAGCTCTACAGGGAGGGTAACATTAGGATTTTACAGCAGGTCGCGGAGCAGGGCATTAGAGACCCTGCAGGACTTATGACAAATGTGGCTGTGGAATCCACTAGCTTAGTGGGGAATTTAGTGTAGAAAGCCCACTGTGGTGATAGTGGTTTTTTGGGGAGGGAAATTTATCAAGTTGAGACTGTGGCCTGCTTCCGCAGACATGTCCTTAAAAATCATAGAGGGATATGCTTTGCAAACTTAATACCCATCATTATATTGGATGACGTTGAAATTGAGGATGGCCCGCTGGCTGTTCCAGTAATATTAAATATTTTGTGTTTGCTACCTACAATCCGCATGGAATGTCTCAAACCTAAAAACTACTTCCAGGCCCAGGCGCCTTATAAATGTTACTCTGGAACCACCCCTAAACCCGAACCGTCCAATTGTTAACTCCAGTGAGTTTGGGTCTCATTAACATTAGATCACTGTCCTCAAAATCTCTGTTGATTAATGGTTTAATTGTGGATCACCACTTAGAAATGGTTGGGTTATGTGAAACCTGGCTTAAACATACAGCTGTCCTTCCCTTAAATGAGGCCTGCCTACCGGCATACACATTTAGTCATGTTTCTCGTGGTGTGAAGCAAGGCGGGAGTGTTGCTTTTATTTATAAATCTAGGTTTACCTTATTAGCTGTTGGGGATCACAAATATAATTCTTTGAGTATCTGATCCTCCACTCTGCCTATGATGCTATGTATTGTCAGGCTCAGAAGAATGGAAATCAGTTGTGTTATTTTTCACTGTTTATACGTCCCCTGGCCCATACTCTAAATTCTTAAATGAATTTGGTGCATTCATCTCTAACTTGTCAACTAGTGCAGATAACATTTTGATTATTGGTGGCTTTAATATTCATATAAATAAGCCCTCTGATCCCCTTTGCAAATCATTTATGGAACTTGATGCATTAGGATTTCAGCAATGCATTCAAGACTCGACACGCATTAGTGGAAATACCTTGGATTTGGTTCTCACATGTGGTTTTGCTGTCACGAATGTTGACATCTTGCTTCTTGAATTGGTGGTCTCTGACCACTCCCTATTAGGTTTACATTTACGCTGCCACGTTTAGTGGAGCAACAACCTTGTCTATTACTGTGGCAATGCATTAAACCCTCAACTAAAGATAAAAATAAAGATAAACTTTATTGATCTCACAGAGGAGAAATTCACGTTACGTCAGCTCTTAAAAAACACACAAGGTGGGTGCAAGTAGAGGAAAATGTTTATCAAACAGCGTGTGCAAGGATAAGCAATAATAATACTTGTAAAAGTACAAGACATAAGAAATGAGGTAGAAATAGAATATGTATGTATGTATGTATATATATATATATATATATATATATTTTTTTTTTTTTTTTTTTTTTTTTTTTTTTTTTGGAGTGTTAGAGGACAAGTTCGGACATGCCTATCTCGGCTTTCAGTGGCTTACCAGTCGAGTGAGTATAAGAGAAATTGTGGAGAGCTGGGCATGTCCAAAACGGAGGTGTTCTTTGTCTCGCTCCATCAGCAGCTCCGTCATGACGCGCGAAGCCTCCGCGCGGCTTTCCATTACAAAATCTCTTGTTAAAAGTGAAATCTGCCGGAAAATGGCTGATGTCCAGCTCTTGTGATAACCAGAGAAATTGCACACAACGGTCCCGGATCGACACAGCCATCCGTTTAGAAATGAAATGGTGGTTTCTGCCTGTCGATCCCCGCTCGGAACGCGGGGCGCCGTGCGCCATTGTGGGCCGTCCTCAAAGCGGTAGTAACACTCGTGAATCTCTGAAGCCCATAAAATTTTCACCGAAAGCCATGTGAATTTTCCGAATGGTTTCCAGCTGCCTGTCTCTAACAGTTTCTGAAAAAATTCTGATGGAGCAAAGCCCAAATCATTCTGCCATTTCCTCACAATGAAAAAACGACGAGAGGGGTGAACCAGTGCTCACTCAAAGCCTGCCCACAGGTGAATGACGCAACCGATAGGCATGAAAAAACTCACGCATGCGCACGAAGGTTCAAGCTTGGCTGACGTAAAAACGTAAATCAAATCCATATATTTTTTGCATAAAATAAAAAGGTCGGATACTTTTGTCACAGACCTCGTATATAAACATGATTGGGATTGAAAAGGAGATAGGAGCTGGAAGCATCTTCTTTACAATATGTGAAATGGAGTTTAGATATGGTACGGTGACATTAGTGCAGGGATTTGTAAATGAATTGTTACTGCACATGATTTGTGGACATATTAATATTGCACGTGATTTGTGGACATATTATTGCATGTGGTTATTTCACAGTGTTATTGTACAGCCTGACAGCAGCAGGGAGGAACGACCTGCGGTATCGTTCCTTCTTGCACTGAGGGTGACCCAGTCTGTCACTGAATGAGCTGGTCAGCTCCACTACAGTCCGGTACAGAGGGTGAGAGGAGTTGTTGTCAGAGATTTGGCGGGGTCAGGGCGCTGAGCCCTTGTTTTTCCCCTTTTTGTGGTTTTCCGTCTGCTTCAGCTTTGATTTATCAGTAATTATTTTCATCATGAGTTATTCTGTTATGTTTTTCTTATCACTTTGTTACTTTTTATACTTTAGCCATTGTCCAGTTCTGCTCTAGTTCTGTTGTGAGCCCGCGCTGACATTTGTTCATGATAGATTTGAACTTGGTTAACACCCTCCTCTCAGCTACCTCCTCCAGAGAGTCCAGAGGACAGCCCAGGACAGAGCTGGACTTCCTAACCAGCTTGTTCAGTCTCTTTCTCTTCCGCTCTGTGCTGCCCGGGGCCCAACAGATGACAGCATAGAGGAGAGCTGAGGCTACAACAGAGACATAGAAGGTCTTAAGCAGAGGCCTGCTCACTCCAAAGGAACTCAGTCTCCTCAGGAGGTGGAGGTGACTCTGACCTTTTTTGTACAGGGTGTTGTGTGGGCCGCCAGAAGAGGAGGTACTGCTGGCCCACCACCAGAGGGCGCCCTGCCTGAAGTGCGGGCTTCAGGCACGAGAGGGCGCTGCCTCCACGGACACAGCCAGGGGTGACAGCTGTCACTCATTATCTCATGACAGCTGTCACCCATCTACACTTCATCTTACTACTCCATAAAACCCGGACGTCATCTCCACCTCATTGCCGAGATATCATCTACCTGTGAAGGTAATTTCTCTGCTGACTTAAACTTAAATAATAGTGTGAACTCTTTTTGCAGCCGCTTTCCTGTTGTGAGCCTTATCTGCTGGATTGGCGTTTGGTGTGAACAGCGACGGCTTCGCTTCATACCCCAACCAGATAAGTGGTTAACAGGAGCTGCATGAGTGTGTGATTAGGGGTGGAGGTGACTTTCCACCTTCTGACTGTTTTAGTTACTGGGTGTGCACACACCCACATCTCACTGTTTGTGCTCCTCGCCAGCAGTACCAGATCCGACAGTCAGGGACGGTGATCACCTGGGAATTCGGGACTTGGCGGCTCCAGTATTGACCAGGTTCGGTGGCGCCGGAAATCGTGTGGTTCCGGCTCTTCTCGGGACAGACGTCTTCTATCCTCAAGCCTGCCCACACGTCACCTTTGTGTATTGACTGCTATCAGATTCTGAGATTGTCTGTATATTCGTTGTGCACATTCACAACATTAAATTGTTACCTTTTGGCTCATCTATTGACCGTTCATTTGCGCCCCCTGTTGTGGGTCCGTGTCACTACACTTTCCCCAACACAGGGCGTCAGTGTTGTGAGTCCAGTCCAGTTTGCTGTTGAGGTGAACACCCGGGTATTTGAAACTGTCCACAGTCTTTATGTCCCCCCCCCGGATGTTCACCGGTGGGTGAGGTGGTGGTTTCCTCCTGAAGTCGATCACCATCTCCTTTGTCTTACTGGTTTTGAGACCCAAGTGGTTGTGCTCACACCAGTCCACGAAGTCTGTGATGACTCGCTCCCCTCAGACACGCGACCCACAATGGCGGAGTCATCAGAGAACTTCTGGAGGTGGCAGCTGTCTGTGTTGTAGGTGAAGTCCGAGGTGTAGAAGGTGAAGAGGAAAGGCGAGAGGACGGTGCTCTGGGGGGACCCAGTGCACGGGGCACTGTACTGCATGCGGTCAGTGAGGTAGTCGATAGTCCTGGCGGCGAGGTGTCCATCCACACCCACATCCTCCAGCTTCCCCCGCCTCAGCGCCGGTCTGATGGTGTTGAAAGCGCTGGAGAAATCAAAGTGCATGACTCTCACAGTGCTCCCACTGGCTCCAGGTGGGTGAGCACTCACTGCAGTAGGTAGATGACAGCGTCATCTACCCCGATGTTGGGCCTGTAGGTGAACTGCAGTGGGTCCAGGGTGTCGCTCACCAAGGTGGGGAATTGAGACAGGAGAGCTGTTCCATGGTCTTCATGAGGTGGGAGGTCAGGGCAACTGTCTGTAGTGTGCCGGTTCCTTGGCATGCGTTATTTTGGGAACTGAGACCACACAGGAGGTCTTCCGCAGGGTGGGGACCACCCCCAGGCTGAGGCTCATGTTGAAGATGTGGCTGAGGACCTCACAGAGCTCATCTGCACAAGTCCTCAGCAGCCTCAGGGGGATCCCATCAGGTCCTGCTGCTTTCCTCTGCTTCAGCCGCAGGAGCTGGCCTCTCACCTTGATTGGAGTTACAGTGAGGGGGGGAGGGGGAGGGGGGAGCCGAGGTGTGAGCTGAGGTAGGCTGGTGCTGAATACAGTCGCGGGGGAGGAGGGACAAGGTCTGGCGTGCAGTGGAGGTGACCAGGGGGTAGAAGGTGGGGGTCAGAGGGACTGGAGGGCTGGCTGCAGGAGACTATGACTGAACTCAAGGCTAGACTGCCTGATATTTTAGCTTCAAGTTTGGAGAATGCTCAATCAGTAGACAGTCTTGCGGATAGTTTAAATTCAGCGCTCAAAACAACACCTGATAAGATTGCACCACCTCTATTAAGGCCACACCTTCCCAAGGCACAGTTGCCTTGGTTCAGTGGTTACTTGCGTGACCTCAGGCAGGAGGCTAGAGGTTTGGAATGGAAATGGCATAGCTCCAAATGAGAGGTGTTCCACCTTGCGTGGCGTGATGCTAACTTAGCTTATAAGTATGGACTACTGGCTACAAAGTGGGCCTATTATTCTGATTTGATCAATAAAAACAAGCATAACTCAAAGTTTTTGTTTGACACGGTAACATTACTCATTCATGGACAGCCAGCTGTTAGTCGCTCTCCCTTTTCAGCACTGGACTTCTTGGATTATTTCGTGAAGAAAATGGAAGACATTAGGTTGAGCATATCCCAGCATGCCTTGGCCCAGCCACCCTGCTATGAAGGTGGGTGCTACCACTGAGGTGTTACCTTGATTTGCAGAAGTTGATAGTATCTTGCTGGATGCGCTGACAAAGCTTGTGATGTCTACAAAGAGCACAACCTGTTTATTTGATCCTATACCAACAAAACTGTTTAAGGACCTGTGGCCCGTTCTTGGGTCGACTGTGCTGGAAATTGTTCATCTCTCACTAACTTCTGTATCTATTCCTGAATGTTTCAAATCTCCAGTGATTAAACCATTACTTAAGAAATCTAATCTAGTATATTGAAAAAGTATAGGCTGATATCAAATCTATCATTTTGCTTTAAAATTCTGTAAAAAGTGGTTTCACGGCAGCACGTGGATCACCTTACTGAGAATAATCTTTTTGAGCCATTGCAGTCTGCTTAGAAAATATCACTCCACAGAGACAGCGCTCACTAAAGTAGTGAATGACCTTCTGCGAGCAATGGACTTGGACACCACTATGGTTTTGGTGCTGTTAGATCTTAGTGCTGTGTTTGATAAAGTGGATCATCATATTTTGCATGCTAGAATGGAGAGTCATTTTGAAATTGCTAGAAGTGCCCTTTCGTGGTTGACATCATACTTGACCAGTCATTCTTACTGTGTTTTGTACAATAACACTACCTCTAACGTTATTGACATGACGTTTGGGGTTCCACAGGGATCTGTCTTAGGCCCCCTGCTCTTCTCCCTTTATGTAGCACCCCTTAGGCATATACTGCGGCGTTTTGGGATTGCCTTTCATTGCTATGCTGATTATACTCAATTGTACAGTGAGGAAAATAAGTATTTGAACACCCTGCGGTTTTGCAAGTTCTCCCACTTAGAAATCATGGAGGGGCCTGAAATTTTCATCTTAGGTGCATGTCCACTGTGAGAGACATAATCTAAAAAAAAAAAAAATCCAGAAATCACAATATATGATTTTTTAATAATTTATTTGTATGTTACTGCTGCAAATAAGTATTTGAACACCTACCAACCAGCAAGAATTCTGGGTCACACAGACCTGTTAATTTTTCTTTAAGAAGCCCTCTTATTCTGCACTCTTTACCTGTATTAATTGCACCTGTTTGAACTTGTTACCTGTATAAAAGACACCTGTTCACACACTCAATCAATCACACTCCAACTTGTCCACCATAGCCAAGACCAAAGAGCTGTCTAAGGGCACCAGGAACAAAATTGTAGACCTGCACAAGGCTGGGATGGACTACAGGACAACAGGCAAGCAGCTTGGTAGAAGATAACAACTGTTATGATTATTTATTAGAAAGTGGAAGAAACACAAGATGACTGTCAGTCTCCCTCGGTCTGGGATTCCATGCAAGATCTCGCTTTGTGGGGTAAGGATGATTCTGAGAAAGCACAGAACTACACAGGAGGACCTAGCCAATGACCTGAAGAGAGCTGGGACCACAGTCACAAAGATTACATTAGTAACACATGATGCTGTCATGGTTTAAAATCCTGCAGGGCAGCAAGGTCCCCCTGCTCAAGCCAGCACACATCCAGGCCCATTTGACGTTCACCAGTGACCATCTGGATGATCCAGAGGAGGCATGGGAGAAGGTCATGTGGTCAGATGAGACCAGAATAGAGCTTTTTGGAATCAACTCCACTTACCATGTTTAGAGGATGAGAACAACCCCAAGAAAACCGTCCCAACCGTGAAGCATGGGGGTGGAAACATCATACTCTGGGGGTGCTCTTCTGCAAAGTGGACATGACAACTGCACCGTATTGAAGGGAGGATGGATGGGGCCAAGTATTGCGAGATTTTGGCAAACAACCTCCTTCCCTCAGTAAGAGCATTGAAGATGGGTCATGGCTGGGTCTTCCAGCATGACAATGACCCCAAACACACAGCCAGGGCAACTAAGGAGGGGCTCCGTAAGAAGCATTTCAAGGTCCTGGAGTGGCCTGGCCAGTCTCCAGACCTGAACTCAATAGAAAATCTTTAGAGGGAGCTGAAACTACAATCCTGAAAGATCTAGAGAAGATCTGTATAGAGGAGTAGACCAAAATCCCTGCTGCAGTGTGTGCAAAAACTACAGAAACGTTTGACCTCTGTAATTGCAAACAAAGGCTACTGTACCAAATATTAACATTGATTTTCACAGGTGTTCAAATACGTATTTGCAGCAGTAACATACAAATAAATGATTAAAAAAATCATACATTGTGATTTCCGGCTTATTTTATTTATTTTTTTTTTAGATTATGTCTCTCACAATGGACATGCACCTAAGATGAAAATTTCAGACCCCTCCATGATTTCTAAGTGGGAGAACTGCTGGTAAGCTCATTCACATAAAATCCTTAGCAGATTGCCTTGCATCAGTGAGAAGCTTTCTACTTTTAAACTCTAAGACAAGACTGAAATGATGGTTCTTGGACCAGCAAGGCATTGGCATCAATTTGACCAGCTAGCGCTTAGCTTAGGTTAGTGTGTTATACATCATATGGACAAAGTGAGGAACCTTGGGGTAATTTTTGATCCCACGTTGTCCTTTGACCTCCAAATTAGAGACATTGCGAGGACTGCTTTCTTCCATCTGCGAAATATAGTGAAGATTCGTCCCATCCTGTCTATGGCTGATGCTGAGCCTCTGATCCATGCGTTTATCTTTTCTAGATTGGCTATTGTAATGCTCTATTTTCTGGTTCACCGCAGTCCAGCTTTAGGGGTCTTCAACTGATTCAAAATGCTGCTGCCAGACTCTTGGCATGAAGCAGAAAGTTTGATCACGTTACGCCCATTTTGGCATGTCTTCACTGGCTTCCTGTCTCTGTGAGATTGGATTTTAAGGTTCTGTTACTGGCCTATAAAATTGTTCAAGGACTGGCATCTCCCTACCTGACTGACCTGGTTAAGCCCTACGTACCAGCTCTTCCCTGCATTCGCAGGGTGCAGGATTTCTCTGTGTTCCTATGGTGAATAAAAAGTCTGCCAGTCACAGAGCTTTCTCTTATCGTGCCCCTGCTCTGTGGAATGATCTCCATGCGCACATAAGGCAGTCTGTGGATAAGGATTCTGTGGAGACTTTTAATTCAAGACTTAGCACTCATTTATTTTCCCTGTTTTATCATTAGTATATTATGTTATTATGTGGTTTTTTTACTCTTTTATGGTTTTGCTCTTTTATTGTTTTTAATCTTTTAATTAATTTTGTTCTGTTCTCCGAGTTGTGTTGGGTGAAGCGCCTTGAGGTGACCTTGTTGTGAGTAGGCGCTATATAAATTAATAAATTTGATTTGATTTGAAATCTTGCTACATTAGGATACACAAATGTTTACAGGTGATCAACAGGTCAAAGGTCAAGTCTTTCTTTAATGTCAGTTTTGAGTTCATCGATTCTTTCTCGGTCAACAGCCTTTGGATGATGTCACATTTCTATTGGATGTCTCCAACTACTTCATCAGTTCCGTAGATATGATGCTGATGATCTCTTGGACTTTTAGAACAAAAGTTTGCCAGTTTCTGGATGTTTGGGCCAGCCTTCCTCGTTTATGTAAAGTCCCCATCTTCTTATATTTTGGTATAATAGAGTGTATACTTGGACACATGGCTGTGAGTCTTTGAGATGGGTCCTAAGGAGGACTGTGAAGCTCCATATTTGTACTTGGGAAGCATTGGGCAGCGCTGTCTCGTTTGAGGGCGGTGATGAAGGGGTAAAATATGATGCATATGATGTAATTTCTCTATTTCCAGGAACAGAAACATGGCACTTTCTCTGAGTTTTTGGGTAAATTATATGCAAACGTGAAAATGCAAAGAATGCCATTTGTTTATGACCCGCAGCTCAAACGTGTCAAGGTGGTTTTGCAGGTGAGAGAATGGAGCTACTCTGGTTTGCTGTGTAGGCTGACACTTACCGACATGACGTCTCACATTTGCCTCATCTTCCCTTCTCCACTGGGAACCGAAAAAATACTGCACTTTTTGCAACTGCTTCGGTGATAGCAGCCGAAAACAAAACAGTACACCATTTTCCTGTGTGAAGTTATGTTGTGTATAGGGGAAGCCGGGACACAGTGGATCAGAAATGTTGTTTTGTGGCAGCATGAACACATTATGCATAGGTTTAGGTCATTCTGTTGTGGATTTAATATAGCAAGTTATTGTTTATAAGGCCGTGTTATTTATGTCTTCCCAAGTGTAATTTACAGGAGTTTAAAATCAATTTTAAAATTTTTGATTCACTGTGCCCTGGACACTAATTCACGGGGCACAGTAAATCAACTTAGAATATAATGAAAACACACATGATTATAAAGATTTCTTCAAAATGATTAAATATATGTTGATACATATACAACCTATAATCCAGCAAACCAGCTATGTAATGTGTGAGTGTCTTATGTAGTGATATAAGTCCTTTAGAAACTATCATAAATACAACTGTCATAATTTCTGTTCAAATGTGAAAACATATACACAAATTATAGAAATAATTCATGGAAAAATAAATGTATAAGCTTCAACAAGTAATATTTGTCATCCACTTGATACTGGGGCTTAGTAAATCACTTTCTAGACTGATTCACTGTGCCCTGGGTGCATGTGATACACATGAGTCATGGTATCAAATAGCTGATAGTCTGGAGAAGACATAACACATGCTCATCAGTTGGACGGGGTAGTCTTCTAACTAATAACAATTTTTTGAGCCACCTTTCCTCTGTTGTGAGAAATAAATACAAAGACACTGACATCCACAAAATTTACTTTTGATAAGAAAAAACTGACTTCACTTGCCACTTAGTTTTACCCTTAATCTATCCAAAAACAAAACACTAATTTATAAGCGGGATGTCTTAATGCATAAAAATATGGCATAATTGCTGCAAATGCATATGTAGTTTTGCAGATATAGCTGCTGATTCACTGTGCCCCGGTTTCCCCTATATTGCACAACAGGAACAGCTGTCCCCATAAGTGGTCAAATCCCGCGATATCACGGAGGGTCACACAGAGACTGCCCTATTGACTTTAAATCTTTAGATTTTTTTTTTCCTGCTCCAAAATGTTATAAGGGACTGTTTCCACAGGTAGGCCCTTAAATACAGCGAACGGCTCCCAGTCAACCCCACATTATGACATTTAATCATTCAGAAGATTTTATAATTAATTTTACCAATTTCTGGGCTCTTCCTTGCTGTTTACTGAGCCATTCATCTTTGTGTATGCAAACTGGTGATGACCCACTGAAGAACAGTGAAAATAAATGGAAATAAATCTATCTTACTATTTTTAAACAACTTTATGTGGAAATAAATAAGACATTCTAACTGATTTAGCAAACATTATTTGATCAAATTGAATAATTTGGAGAAAGCTGAGTTGGAATATCTTTAGCCAAAGTATATATGAACTTTATGTCTGAATTGAACCACTGATTAGTGTAAATAGATGAAAGAAGATGAAATGATAATCTTCATAACAAACAATGTCATGAGTGCTTTAGAATAATAAAATACTTGTCACTGATTAATAACTGAAAGATTTCCTTGCTGTGCACCTGTACAATGACACATCTAAATTGGCGAATGAATTTTTTCACTTCATAAATTGTGTCAGAAAAGTGGTTTAAAATTCTAATGAGTCGTCATATTGAGTCTTCGGTATTGTGCTGTGTTAATTGTTAGACAAGGACAAAATTTGGCGAGAGCTTGTGTTTTTCCTTTCTGAAAGTGAACTGTCAAAATTAGTACAAATGTGTTGCTGTCCTGCACCTAATTAATACTGCGCTGCGTTTGAACATTTCCAATATCCTACTCTGACAAACGCAAACACTGAAATACACTCAACAAAAATATAAATGCAACACTTTTGGTTTTGCTCCCATTTTGTATGAGATGAACTCAAAGATCTAAAACTTTTTCCACATACACAATATCACCATTTCTCTCAAATATTGTTCACAAACCAGTCTAAATCTGTGATAGTGAGCACTTCTCCTTTGCTGAGATAATCCATCCCACCTCACAGATGTGCCATACCAAGATGCTGATTAGACACCATGATTAGTGCACAGGTGTGCCTTAGACTGCCCACAATAAAAGGCCACTCTGAAAGGTGCAGTTTTATCACACAGCACAATGCCACAGATGTCGCAAGATTTGAGGGAGCGTGCAGTTGGCATGCTGACAGCAGGAATGTCAACCAGAGCTGTTGCTCGTGTATTGAATGTTCATGTCTCAACCATAAGCCGTCTCCAAAGTCGTTTCAGAGAATTTGGCAGTACATCCAACCAGCCTCACAACCGCAGACCACGTGTAACCACACCAGCCCAGGACCTCCACATCCAACATGTTCACCTCCAAGATCGTCTGAGACCAGCCACTCGGACAGCTGCTGAAACAATCGGTTTGCATAACCAAAGAATTTCTGCACAAACTGTCAGAAACCGTCTCAGGAAAGCTCATCTGCATGCTCGTCATCCTCATCGGGGTCTCGACCTGACTCCAGTTCGTCGTCGTAACCGACTTGAGTGGGCAAATGCTCACATTCGCTGGCATTTGGCACGTTGGAGAGGTGTTCTCTTCACGGATGATGCGAAGGAGATGTGTTGCACTGCATGAGGCAAATGGTGGTCACACCAGATACTGACTGGTATCCCCCCCCCCCAATAAAACAAAACTGCACCTTTCAGAGTGGCCTTTTATTGTGGGCAGTCTAAGGTACACCTGTGCACTAATCATGGTGTCTAATCACCATTTTGGTATGCCACACCTGTGAGGTGGGATGGATTATCTCAGCAAAGAAGAAGTGCTCACTATCACAGATTTCGACTGGTTTGTGAACAATATTTGAGGGAAATGGTGATATTATGTATGTGGAAAAAGTTTTAGATCTTTGAGTTCATCTCATACAAAATGGGAGCAAAACCAAAAGTGTTGCGTTTATATTTTTGTTGAGTATAGTACACAGAAGTTGGGAGCTACAACTAGGACTAATTCAGTTCAAACTCATGACCTCAAGCTCAAAAGATGCACCAATAATTGTTTTTATTTTATTATATGTACATGTTACGGACATGAACGAACGAAGCTTTTCAGCATCTCACCATGTCATTTAGGTCCTTCAGACTTTTTTTTGAGTAAATGCTTCAGGGGAGCATTAGCATGGCTAAAACCTTTCAGCTTCTGGTGGTGGTGGTGGGGCATTTATTGCTCTTGAGTTATGGTGTTCAAAACCTTGAGAGGGTGGACTCATTTATCTATCTAGTCACTCACTGATATTAGATGCACCAGTGCTTCTTACCTTCAACTCAACCTTTATTTCTAAAGCACGTTTAAAATGACAGCAGTCGGCCAAAGTGCTGTACATAATTTAAAAATGGGCACCAAGTTACCCCCAATTGTAAGTAAATAAATTAAAAATAACAATAGAATTGCAACAGGCAATAAACAAGAGACAAAGTAAAATAAAGAGTAAAAAGTAGTAGGAAATAATTTATTTTATTTACATAGCGCCAAATCACAACAAAGCTGCATCAGGCGCAATGCATAAGTAAGGTCTAACCTCACCAACCCCGAGAGCCAGCACACAGGCAACAGTGGTAAGGAAAAACTCCTTCTAGTGATATTGAGAAAGAAACCTCAAGCAGACCCTGTGTGCTGCTATACAATGCTGCCGGAACTTCAATTTCCCTGAGGAAGTCTTCCCAAAATATTAATAAAATTCCATCTAATCTAATGAAATCTAATTATTAATAGTCGCTTATTGTTAAAAAAAATCAACAACAACGTGCCCACGATCTCATTTATATGGATTTGTCTGTACTTTTGTTTTACAAAGACTCGTGAGTTGTTAAACACCTGCAATCTGTAGGCTGTCTTCAAATTTCTGTTGTGTGATGTATAACTGGAATGTGTTCTTTGTGTAATTGTATTTGTCAACTCTTAAATTGAAGGCTGCGGCTACAGTGGCGGCCTTATTGCCATAGATGGGTGCTCCAGATTGAATCCATAGCTGTAAACTGGACTGGCGTCACTACAACCTCAAGACTTAAGCGACTATGGACCAGACCTCCAGGGTTCGATTCGTCAGAGAAGCAGCATTCTTTACATGTTAGTGACAAATTAACCAGCGTGCTCACCCTAACTTTTAATCCTAACCCTGAAATCAAACATATCTTCAACCTGACACATCATCCTGTCAGGTGTGAGGGTATGTGCTTGTGCCACACGTTGTCTCATCTGCCACACTACGGAACTGTCCTGGATGGCAACCACCCAGGCAGACAACCAGTCCATCCCCATTTCTCAAAAGTAGCCACCTGTCTGCTGCAGCTAGGTGAAACATGAGTGTCCCTTTGGCCTTCTCCAGCTGCTGAGGTACAGATCATGCCCAGAGAAATGCACCTCATGGACAAAATGTCATAACTGGCATTCCCACACAATGCTAGTGACATTCCTTATCTTAGTCTCCCCCAATAATCGCTCTTTGACACTGTCATTCAAACTCTTGTTTCTTTGCTCCATGGGAGAAACTCTGCTGCTGGCTTCCATCGTGGGTATTACACGTCTCTTGTCTTGACACTACAGATGCTCTGAGTCAAACATAGAGGATGTAGCTTTAAATAGGCAAATCCACTGTCACGTTATTCCCGTCATTGTCACCTCCCATCTATGGCAAAGAACCTGTCATCCTAGCCACTACCTAAAATGAATGACTAGACAAATTACAAAAGTCGGCCAAAAAGTTCTGCCACTTGCGTGATTATTTCAGTAACAGACAAGATACACAAGTCACATCTGTGCTTAAAGCTTAGAATGTTCTAATCAGGCAGTGTCATTACTTCTCCATTTAGTCGCCTTCCCTTTCCACATGCTTACGCCAACGCTGGACAACTTTTGCACCCTGTTGGTGAAAAAAAAAAATCAGATGTCTTCTCTCGGCGGCACCAGAGACGCACAGATGTTTGCACCTCTCCATCATTAGTGTAACTGCAGGTGTTCTTTCAGCTTGGGAAAACACTGGAAAGTGTGAGATCCGGACTATAGGCTGGGTGTGGTAAGATATGTGCCGCTCAGATGCATCTTATGTTTGTCCACTCGTGTGTGGACGGGCATCGTCATACTGAGAAACTCCGTCTTTTCCGGGATGAACCTGCTTCAAGTGTGAGCGCAGCTTTTGCAAAGTGTACACACATCGGTCGGAGTTGACAGCGGTGCTGTGTAACAAGCATTCCTTGAGGGCTAAGCCATCGCACCCGCACTTGATGCTGCGCATCTGTGGCTGTTATGGGGCGCCCACTATGTGCCTGGTCATGCAGACTACTCATGACTGGATTTTTGCCCTTCAGACTCTTTGCCCACCTCCTGACTGTACTGACATCCACAGACAGCAGACGTCACCATAGACAACACTCATTCATCGAGCAGCGTGCACAGGTGCACAACCCTCCCCATGAGGAATTCAGCAACATCACATTCTTTCAAATGCATGTCTACGTACGTCGCCATCTTTTACCGATTACATTGCAGATGATTCTGTGCATGTCTGAAATTGCAGGCGAAAACCGTTCGGTGTCGTGATCGTCAGTAAGTAAATGATTGCTTTTGTGTCAGTTTCAGATCGATATGTTTGCTTGTTATTGAAAAAAATCATGTCAGATTCTTTGTTAGCCCTTTATGAGACAACAGAATGAGTCTGGTTTTGGCTGACTCTCGTAAATCTTATTGCATTGTAAATAAAACAATCAAAAAGTGAAGGATGGAAAAGTAAAAAAGAGACAAGCAATTATGAGGATGTAATAAGTTTTGCAACCTAAGCTGTAAATCATCATGTCATTTGTTAAAAATTGTATTTTCTACTATTGACACAGATTTAATCCCATATCTGTGCTTGAATGCACACAGAGATACAAGCAAACTCAAAGCAGCCATTATTGTTTTCTTTATTCAAGTACTTACATAGAAATAACATAACAACTGCATGACAACAAACTGAAGTGCCAAGTAAACAAGGGCGCATATCTCCCCATCACAAGGATATAGTAAAATTCATTTCAATATTCAGCTCATAAAAGGACCTTATTATAAGGTAATAAAACCATGAAATAGCCTAAAGACATCCACATTTTAAACAAGACCACTTGTTTAATTTAAAAAAAAGAAAAAAAAAAAAAAAAAAAAAGCCCAACGGAACAGTTATCAGTGTGTGCTTCCAATTGTCTTGAATTGTTGTAAGGTTTATCCCTTCTCACCCAATGTGATTTCTATTTTCATGCATAATAAAGTAATTGAGCACCACCCACAGAATCTGAGGGTGGCACGTTGGAACATTTCCGTGCACATGCAAACATGAGGAAATACTGAAATGAAAAGGAAACACAACACAACAGAAAACAGTGAAGTCACCACTGACACACGCGTGTCACTGTATCGCGTCACTTCTGAACAAATAATCCCTGAAGCCACAGAGTCCATAAAATGACACATCTGACCTGTCATATCTACACATTGTTGAAATCTCTAAATCAGGAACCTGCTTACCCCCCCATAATTATTAATTGAATGAGTCCATGTCTGTTGTCTTTTTCTGGGCCAAATTCACAGAGAATAAATCTAATGGTTAAACACAAACACTGGTGTGAGACTGCGTTCAGATGCAAACAGATTGATGTCACATTAATGACTTGTAGCTCCTGTGGGGTTCTCATGATATACTGTTTATGATCAGCCCAGTTTGGCCCAAAGGTGGCTTCCGTTGTTGGCTCAATCCCAACATAATGCAGAGAACTAGAACAAGGCAAATTCCAGTGTCAGATTATTCAGCCGCCCACCTCTGGATAGTATGATGTATATAAAAAAAAAAGATTAAGAGGGGAATCTGAGTGTGTCTATGTATAAAATTCACATATTACACAGTGAAACTGAGGAGGTGGACACGATTTTAAAAAGTAAAACCCTGACTACCAGTGCAATGTCAAAAACAAAAACGACAAATGCAGCCAAATGATGTGTCCGATGAAATATTGAATTTGCTAAGTCGGAATTTACATGGCTTACTTTAAATATAGCTTGATGTAGGCTCCACCCTGCACTGCATTGTTCTATATCACAAAGCCAGATAAAGAGTTTTCTCTGGAGAACACAGTCAATACTTAAATACAAAAGAACCTTCATCACCAATAAGTATCAAATCATCTGTGTGATATATTACATTTAGATAAACATTTTGCTCTTTCTTTCTTCTCAAACATCCCATGTGTTGTAGTTCACTGTTCCGTTCAGATTGAGCTTCTTTATCTCACATTTCAGTGATTGTCACACTGTCTCGAATTAGATGCAAGTAATGACATAAATATCATCATCTAATAACATTACATGTCAAGAGTTTATGTGATTTTTTTTTTTTTACAGCTGCATTTTAGTGGGATGAATACAGATAAAATAGTCCTTCTTTATGACAATGTCATAAAATAATGTATTGTGATGCAAAACTATTGATGTACAGTTGGATGGTGCAGAGTTAACTATCTCAAAGTGCAAGGAGGTCTGTGGATTAAACCACGTAGATGAATTCAGGGGGGAAAACAGGCTCTCTGAGGCAAAATTAATAGGGAAATAAATGGATGCTTGCCAGGAAGCTGAGCAGTTAAAGTGGTTGTTGCAGGAAGGGCGAAGCGTGGCCCTGGAAACGCGTTTCAGAATGCACTGCTCTTCTCAACCTTTCTGTTGGCCTTTGCATTCATCAGTCGATATTCTCTTTAGGTCTGATTGCTGTGTCCACTGGCCAGTATGGTCATTTCGGTCTTTTTTTTTTCTTTCTTTTTTTAAGTGTTTTAGAAATGTTCTGCCTTACATACAGGATACAACACTTATTCCAAGAGCAGCAAACACAGAAATATTAGATGTCGAGAGGTTAGAAAAAAAATGTGCACATTAAATTTAAAAGAATTGAGGATTTTTATGGAAATAGAGACTATGTTGACAAGGTTGTTAATCTTGTAATGAATTGAAATGTCAAATGCAAATGAGCTGTTAAAGAGTAGTAATGCTTTTCACATAAGGAACTACTTCTTTTTGATATCCACACTATAACATTTCTATTCATTCTTCACTTTCACCAGCTGCCCTATTTTGACTGAAAGCATGTGAAAATCTTCACAATGATGAAAACAAAACTGTCAACCTTTCTTCAACCCACAGGTCAATTTTTCAGTCTTTCAGAGACAAAAATCTTTTTTTCCTGCCCTTCACATACTAATCTGCTGAACATTAAAACAAAATTAACAAACTGCCAACATCGATCAATGCAGTTATTGTAAATATGTCAGTGATCACCGAATATGCAACAGAAGCTGATAGGCTGTTTAACATGTCAGCTAACCACGTGTCAGTACACCGGATTTATCCTGGAAACTGAAAACAGCTACTGAAAGCCCCTACAACTGGAAGCAGTATTTATTAATTTCATCTACAATTTGGAGGATGTGTATTTTGAAAACCTTTGATTGCAGGGATACACAAAATATTAAAACCATCTCTTGCTGAATCAAAGAAAACATTAGTTCCCCTTTAACCTGCTGACCATTTTTAAACCATACACAAGGTGCAAACATTATATTTTAGATGTAAAATATCATATCTTAATTGGCACTGTTGCAATGCATCAAAAATGTTTGCAGTGACCCCTGAAAATGAAATATTGTGATTTATAACATTACAAAAAAGCTGTTAGACACAACCTGAACAAGCACTCTGTCATTTGAAAGTTGCCGTTTATCAGACATTTGTATCTACATAGTGTGCATGTACGCGTGCACATATATGCACAATTTAATACTGAGTTATGGTGCATTTGAGTACAAAAGCGAAACCAATACTGTTGCTACCTGCATATGTCTTTGTGTACTGTACAAAACAACAACTTCTTAATTTACAACTCAGTCTTTCAGCAATGTAAAAGATGTAAACAGATTTGGAATTTTCTTTTACAGATTCTATTCTGCTCATCTTTTGAATATTTTTTTTACACCTTTCAGGTCCTATAAAGCACAGAAACAGGGTCTCCTTTAGCTTTTCTAAGTCTTTCATAGTGCTGACTGATATTTATGCACGTGTGTCTGACTGTGCTGATGTCAATATTTTTGCATCTTTACAGCTGCATAAGTTATGGAGACTCAAAAAAAAAATACAGGTGATCATTTTATCTAGTAAAATCACATAAAAGCCAAGAGAAGATATGCAGTTTCTAAGTGACCACAAATAAATAAGAAGTGACAAAGGCATTGATTTGTTTTGTTTTATAGAAACACGTAACATGACAAGACAGGGTTTGCTTTGTGCATCTCTTTAGGATTGCAAAATGTGATTTAAATTTATCCAAAATGTGCAGGCAAACCTAAATCTGACATTTAATGATTGATTCTTCAGGCGGACTGATCTTTTCCTTTAAGTCTACGCCAGTGCTATAAGCTGATATCACTGTTATGTTTGGCAGCATGTAATATAAAAAAAAAAAAAAGTTGGTGCTGTTACCACAATACATTTGGCACATTCTCTTGCGAAAACAACATTCAAATATAAAAATAAAAACACTACACCTCAACAAAAACAACAAAAAAAGACAGTCAAGTGCAGCTATAAAGGAATCCATGAACATACACAAATATAACAAATTGCACTTAACAACGAAAAAAAAATTAATGCATATGTCCCAGATGACTCGTGCTTTCTAAGCTTTACTGTAATTTCAATTTCTATGATTAATTCTGGTTATCCTTCAAATTTAGAAATTCTCAGTCAAATTTACACAAGTGCCTCCACCCTGGAAGGTTTGGACCGCAGGGTGGCTGTTTTGGATGCAGTGTGCCAAGGTGCCCTTTTTTTGTGTGTTGGCACTGTGTTACAGTAGCTGAGGCTCGGAGTTGCTTGAAAGAGAAAAGCGTAGCAGCCGTTCCTGTCTGAATTAAACTAAAGGCATCCATCTTAAGTGAGAAGATCAGGGGATGCAAAAGAGCAGAGAAGAGTCACCTATTTGTCTCGTAGTGGACGTGCTCCCTTCTTCTTAAGTCTCTTTCTGGAGTGCGGTGAGGGTCCAGTCCAAGTGCACACAGTAATGGTCATGATGTTCCCACAGCCGGACCCCCACATGAGCTGGGGGGCGAGCTGTGGCTGCCAGCCACTCCGCCGCTCTTGTCAGCGGGCTTCTTGTCCTTCTGTTTCAGGTGAACCTTGGCGTGTCTCTTACGCTCGTCGCTTCTGGCGAACTTGCGTCCACAGAACTCGCAGGAGAAAGGTTTCTCTCCCGTGTGCGTGCGGATGTGTGTGGTCAGGTGGTCACTGCGGCTGAAGGAGCGCATGCATATTCGACACTGGAAGGGTTTGTGACCTGTGTGGATGCGGAGGTGACGTGTGAGCTCGTCCGAGCGGGAGAAGCGCCTGTCACAGTTCTCCGCCGGACAGGCGTGCGGCCGCTCATGCACCGGGGTTTTGCTGGGCCTGTTGGGATACTTCCGTGGTCGGATAGGCTTGAGTGTCAGAGTCTGCGGCGGCGGATGGTGCTGGGGAGCGTGCTGTTGCCCACCAATGAAACCTGGGTGAATCTGCTGTTTGTCTTTGAATGCTCTGATAGTCTCCAGGGGTGTGATAGGTGGAGGGTTGACCCGGATGGGATCCATGGTCTGGAAGGGCTTGTGCTCCATCACACCAACCTCCCCCTGATGATGGAAGAGGTTGTAGTCGGGGATCATGGAGAACAGGCTGCTATCCATGGAGGCTTTTGATGTAGAGTGATACTCATTGCCAGGGTACGCTAAGGCCGTGCTCGTAGCAGGACTGTGGTGGAAGGAGACCTGGTCCTGGTACAAATCGCTGCAGGTGGAATAGGCGGGAAGCGGTGGACCGTACACCTGCTCCATGTCTGACGTCTGTCCGCCCATGTTGGCCGTGGAGGAAGATGTCTGTGTCGTTACCGTACCGGGCGACGGTGAAACACCCAGGATTCCTGCACTGACGAGGCTGATGATGTTGTTATCAGAGCACCAGCCTGAGGCGCCAATGCCACCTGAGGGAGGAGTGTCGAAGGCAAACTTCCCCAGATAGGTGACAGTCTGCCCACTGCGGTTAGACTGGAAGCTGGAGCCATACTGGATCTCTGCTGTGGCTTTCTCGCTTCCCATGCCCAGATCCATGATATTATCTAAAAGGAGTTAAAAACAAACAAAAAAAACAAAACAAAAAACAGACACACAGAGAAAAAAATAGAAAACACAAATAAATCAATCACATGTTGCTCAATCATGAAGTTCAACAGGAAAAGCCTGATTATGTTTAAAAAAAGGTTGGAAAATAAATAGACTACATCAAGATATATGACCTTGCTTGCTCTGAGTGTCAGTCCTTTGTTAGTCCAAAATTTGGCTTTTCGGCATATTTCTGTAAAAGTCTGTCAATAAAAGATGAAAAATAGAAGAATGCAGGTTCTAAAGAAACGTGAGCGCCGTCAGACCTGTATGTTACTGAGAGCAGCCTCTGAGTCTCTCTCTCTCTCAGATCCCACAAGCTCTCATAAATCAAGACCTAAACACCCCCTTTGATCCAGTCATTGTGTCCCTCAGGAGGACAGCCAAACTCAATGGTAACATCTGATTTCTTTACAGCGCGCCGAATTATAAGGCAGACGCCACTTTTTTTTCCCTTCCACACTTAGAGCTCCAAAGCACCTCAGAACATCTGCACAGAACAAATTTTAAAGTGCACAGTTTCACATCTGAACTTCACAGTTTGCACAGCAATGACAATTTCTACAGATTTTATTTATATTTTAATTTGACAGTCACAATTTTTCCCTACAAGATTTCACACAAAAATAAATTGAATTTTGAAATATATCCGCAGATGTGCTCATGTGGCTTCATGTGAATTCTTGCACCAGCACAGAGTGTCCCTTCTATTTGGTAAGAAATCCTATACATTCACTGTAAATGATTGACTCCTGAAATTTGGATAAATGCAAATTATGGTGAAACAAATGCAACCAAAATTGCATATTTTTGTGGCATTATTTTGGATGTGGCATTAGAGAAAGAAACCTGAGGTGACATTAAAGAATTTTAATGTAATTCATCAGGCTTTAGGAGGTGGTTGTGATGAAAATAAGACTGCATCTTCCTATATTTAGCAGAACACATGCAGACTATATGACAGCTTGGCAGCGTAACAAAAAAATGTGCCATTCTTATTTGAAATAAAATACAACACGTGCCACCATCAGGTAATGGAAAATTAATCAAAACCCACAACGTATTAAAAAAAAAGCAAATATGACAAATACATCTACATTTTCTATTCTACCATCAGTTTGATTTTCATGATGTTAATGTCTTGTCACAGGAGAGAAAAAAAAAAACAATATAAACATGGCATTTTATTACATTTAAGATATAAAAGGAAGGGAAAAAAAATTGACCACTCCTGAGAAATATAAATTCAGGCCGAAATCACAGGTGTATTTTTTTAAATAACATAAAAGAAAATTGATTAAATTGTGGTGCTGAGTGTGTTATCAATGACAAGAGGACAATGAGGATTTTTTTCTTCAAACTGACCTCAGAAGGTGAAGCTACGCACTTCAGAAATTATTTAATACCCCGCTGCGAGGCACAACTTGTCATCTCCACGCACGCACCCAAATTTATGTTAATGTGGGCAAAGCAACAAATCAATAAATATCTCAGGCCGCGCAACCGCTGAATTAAAAAAAAAGAAAGAAAAACTCGGTTCACGGGCCTGATGCGTGCGCGCGTTTCACAGGGGAAAGCGGCCACGCACGCTCACCAAAAATCTCTGACACGGACTTATGAATGAAAGTCATTGTGTGAAGAAACTGGACCATCTCTGCGGGTGAATATTGACTTAATAAATCAGCGGCTTCGCCGGTTTGAGCGCATGAATCACCACATTAAAGCAGTTTGTGCGTTTTTACGGAACTGTGTGAAAACGCCTCCTCAAACACGCCTCATGTCTATATTAGTGCAATAAAAATACATATTTAGACGAGCGTTTCTTTTTAAAATATACATATTATTAAGAGGGATTTTTTTTTTTCCTTTTTAAAGTTTTGGCACAGCAGGTGGGTTTTTACCCTTTTCGCACTTTGCGTTTACGGCATTTCAGGCTATATTGGAGAGCGAGAGAAGAGAGAGAATAAAAATAAAAAACAATTTTCACGTTTTGGAACTGGAAGGTGAATACATTTTGCTTAATAATCGGCGGTGTTCCGTCTGATTATTCCAAATGGGAGTCTGTGGCTTTGTGCGCGAACAGGTGTTCCGAAGCGCAAAGACAACTGTTGCCTTCCGCGCAGATCGGAGTTAGAACAACACGAATCCTCAGAAAAACAAAACAAAAAACAAAACCGAGAGAAACAAAGAAATAAAGATCAAGCTTACCTGTGTTCATCTGTGAGTAGTGGTTAATAGAATCCGTACTGGTAAAAATATTCATAGACGTCGGGATGTCCTCTTCTGGGTAGAGACTGTCGGGGATCGTGTTTATTAAACTGCTCATGGTAAGAGGGAGCTTGTCCGCTAGTTTCCCTGTCATAGCAGTTATAGTCAGTCCGACATTTATAAACGACAAGGCGCAGAAATCCCAACCGCACAATCAGCAGGTGTTCTCGGAGTGGGAGCGCACAGGTGAGGACGAGGCGCGCGGACGGATCCAGTGGCTGTATCCAAGTATCCCGCGGAGCGGAGCAGCGCCGGGTCTCTCCTCCGACTCTTATTAATCTGATCACAGTGGAAGCTGATGGGCTGCTTGTGGGGGAATTTGAAGTCTGTGAATCAGTGGAGGAGGAGGTGGTGGTGTTGATGTTGGTTGCACAAGAGCAGCTCGACTTGCTCTATTGGAGCTGGATCGGGGACTCCAGTCCGCCCGTGTTAAATAGGGGGATGGAACGTTTGCGTGACGTAGATGACCATATATGGACAGAGCGCAGAGCGCCAGGTTCTCCGCGCGTCAGGCTGTGGAAACTACAGACTCCGAGAGGCAGCGGCAAACTTTTTAAGATTACAGCTCACCTCCAACTGTTGTCCTTTTTTTTGGGGGGGGGGGGAGTATTCGCGGTCTCTCCTGTCCTTGTGGAAAAATGCCGATTAACGCCTTATCGTTATGGTTCCCATGCATTCATGCGCCTTTTTACGCACGGAAATCGGGCACAGGGTGAGCTTTGTGTGGGTGTGACTTTGTTGTGACTAGTGGGACCACATCAGCGCTCAACGGGCTTGTTTATGTCACTTTAATCCTGCTAAAATATCTGGGTTTATTTGCGATATCCTAAGAAATAATCTAACTTTTATTCTATGGAGTGATCCCGTGCAAGGAACAGGACCATCCTGAATTCTAACAGCGTGCTTCCAAAAGCCTTTTTCGTGCTGCAGCAGTCACACAAATACCCTAAATGACAAGTTAATCGCTTGTAAATATTGCAAACTTGTTGTAAATCCACAGGCTTTGCTTTGACTCTGAGCCCAAGTGACCGCTGTAGGTGGAAACTCCAAATAAGGCAGTGTCCGGCCACGCCCCTTCACGTCTGTATTTGGGCATCTTTGTTCCGGGTGAAGCTGGAGTGGAAAAGTGATCGGAAGCCACAGACGGCACTGGACAAAGCGTCATGGTTCGATTCTAAATAATTTGCCAACCTCTGAGAAAAAACCCTCTGAACTGATAATCAGCCGAGATGGATTTTGCCACACAGAGAAGTCTGCTTGATCAAACCCTGAAGACTTTTTCTACATTGTTGCAAACAGTGAATGACATGTCAGTACCTGAAGAGCCAGAGATGAGAAATTATTTGCTGCTCAAACAGAAATGTTTTCATAGTATGCATGAGAATTAGGCGGCGTCATTCTCGGTTTTAAAGGGGACGAAAAACAAAGTAACCACAGCCAGCAGTGATTATGTGCAGCGGCGGGCGGTTCTAGCACATTTCAACTGGTGGAGGGGTGGGCAAGTGCTACCATATGACAAAAGAAAACTGTAATTTCAGCAAAAGATATATGAAAGATGAGATTCACACATCCCCCCTGTTCACATATGGAGTTTGTCTGGGTCCCCCATCGTCCCTCGTGGTTGGAAATGTTCTGAATTGAAATAAACAGTTTTTCAGGGTATTCCAGTGTTCCCTGAGATTTGATGTGGTACAACAGTATACAGGAGCGTGAAATCTTTTTTTATGTAATTCTATGAAAATCTTCATAATAACGTGGTATTTCTATTGCATAAAAGTTTAAATTATTCCAAGTAAAAGTGTCATTAATTCAACTTACAATGCGCTGTTATGAACTATGGTTTACTTGCGATTGGCTTGATTTTTTTTTTCTTTTTTTGGTGGTTTGTTTGTAATGCTGCTGCTAGGTGTGTGAATTGCCCCTGGGGACAAATAAAGCTTTTTGAATTAGAATTTGTTGGAACCACTCCAGCCGTAAGGGATTGTTGGGGGCCCTGAAAATGTCTGTTGGCCTTCTTATCTTGTGTGAAGCTGAAGGAATCAAACATATGTCCAACAGAAAGCAGATTTCAGACAAATCATGACTTACAGCTGGATCTTCCTTTGCTGACATGTTTGTCACAGTAACTCATGGTAAACTCAAGAGTTTTTCATTCAAACTTTATGCCATTTTTATTTTGTTGTTGCGTCATCTCCGGTGGGTGGTTGAAAATCTTGGTGGTTTTACTGGTGATTTCACTTCATCTCTTCTCATGTTAGTCACAGGAGAGTTGCTTCAACTCAAGAGTTTCAAATTTACACTTTGACATTTTTGTTTTGGTTGTTGTGCCATCTCTAGTTGACACCAGTCTTGTTAATGATCACCCCCCCCCCCCCCCCCACACACACACCCCCTTTCTGACATGTTTGTCATAGTAACTTGAGTTTTGCTTTCAAACTTTCTGCCATTTTCTTTTGTTGCTGTTTAATATTGAAAATCTTGCTTATCTTTTGAGCAATGATCTTGTGTAATGTGTGTGCCAAAGATATAAGTCCAGGCCCTGAGGCAACTATAGGAGAACCTGTTGGTGTCAGTGTTTATCCTCGGATTCTACAACATGACATGGATGATAGTAACTCCTACTATTACTATTCCTCAATGGGACACCAGTTCATTGTAGTTTTCTTCCCCAATCAAGGCCGGTACCCATTTACAGCTGGAACGATGCAAGTGAAGCCTCTTGCCCAAGGACACAGACTGGGAATTGAACCCAGGTCTCCAACTCATATTCGCTGAGCTATCTGCTTTGATATTTTGGTTTTATTGTTGTTACAGTGCGACATTTTCTGTCTTTGTTTTTTGTTTTATAGCGCTCTCATGGATGTGCTTTGTTTAGTCATGGCAACACACTGCCAAAGTGGCTGACTTAGGTACTGCAAGTCAAGGCTGTATTGCTTTGTGGGCATCAAAGGTTTTTAATGAGTCAACGTTTTTTTTTTGGTAGCTATTTTCAGTCACATTTTCTTTCTTCTGTGGGCTCCACAGTTTTATAGTTTCTACCACCAACAATTCAGACAAAAATAAATAAATAAATAAATAAATAAAAGATTGTCTCAGCATTTCTCCAGCACTCCTATTTGTGCAGGATTTCACCTGGAAAAAGGATATAAAGTAAGTCTTTTAGGTCTTGATTTTCTCTTGGGGTCACCACAGCAGATCTGATATGGATCTGCATGTTAACTGGCACAAGTTTGATGCTGCTGCTATTCCTGATGAAACGCCACATCACGTAGCAAAAGGATATAACAGTTTACATTCAATACCTAACTGCGATTACTTTGTCTTGGTCACAGTGACACAACTCTCAAAACTCCCACATTTTGTCACTGTTCTTCATAATTATTATGACTCATATGATGACTGAATGCTTTTTTAATCCCTAGTCGTATGAAAATACTGTGTGTGTGTGTGTGTGTGTGTGTATATATATATATATATATATATATATATATACATACACACACACACACACACACTCTCAAAAAGGTAAACCCATCTTGGGCATGGTTTTAAAAGTAATCAATAGCAAACTAGGATAAAATTATGTGGTTATTCTGAAAAAACAAAACAAAACAAAAACAAATAAACTACATACAAAAACCATTGAGTTAAACTGATATTTTCTCATTTTCTTTGAAATTTTTGTTGTATAGATATGCAGCTTTGATTACAGGAAATCTGTAAATTGATGCTGTCCAGTGTCATTTGATCAAGTGAAATAGCGAGAGTCTCCTGTCAGGGCCGGTGCCTAAAATATTCTAAATAGCATTTCTTTAGAAAGTTGTTTGTTCTAATTTCATCAGTTCAAAATTTGACAATCACAATTTAAATAGGTAGTTTTTTTGTCTGAGTAAATAATACTTTCAAAGCTGCCTGTTCAGTGTATGTGGGGATGTGAAACGGAAGGCCATGATTTGTCTCCCAATTTGAATTATTCCATTTCTGTTCCTGGTTAGAAAGTATTCTACAACGGCTGACTGGGTCCTTGTCATTTGATTGGTGGGTTGTATATCACGTGACATGGTTCATTCATACTATTTGCCGTTGTGTTTCATTGACCGTGCAATAGTTCTTTTTTATGTGCAATTTTGGTGCTATATTTAATGTGCTGTTGCACGCCCTGACCACCACGTGCGCTCACACTACTAGCGGTGTTTAGCTAAAAATGGCAGTTTGTTTTGCTGGCAGACAACGATTTGAAGGAGCTAACTGATGCTACTAATTCTTCTAACACACACAAAAGAAAAAACAATCCACTACGCTGTAGGCCATCTGGAGGCATGAAGAGCTGTTAGGATGAAAAGCTGGACACATGTCTGACATGATTTTTTGCTGGACTGAGGAACTATATATATATATATATATATATATATATATATATATATATATATATATATATATATATATATATATATATATATATATATATATATATATATATATATATATATGAGGTCTGTTAGAAAAGTATCCAACCTTTTTATTTTTTGTAAAAACTTGATGGATTTGAATCACGTGTGCTTGCATGAGCCAACCTTGAACCTTCGTGCGCATGCGTTAATTTTTTCACACGTGTCGATTGCGTCATTTGCTTGTAAGCAGCCTTTGTGTGAGGATGGGTGTAGTCTCTCGTCGGATTTTCATTGCAAGGAAAATGGCAGAACAACTGGAGCAGCGCGACTGCATCAAATTTTGCCAGAAACTGGGCGACAGCTAGGTGGAAACCATTCGGATTATTCAGACGGCTTTCGGTGGCATGAATTTCGCTGCAACTATTTTCATGGCCAAATCTTCTGTCACAGTGAAATGTGCCGAAAAAGTGCTGATGTCCACCTCTTCCGCAATTTCTCAGATAATCACACGACGGTCCCACATCACCGCAGCGTTTACTTTGGAAATGATCTGGTCATTTCAGCATGTTGATGGCCGACCGGAGCGTGGCTCGCTCTCCACTGTTGTGCAGACGTCTTTAAACCGGTTGTACCGCTCCTTAATCTGTGTGATGCCCAGAGGATCGTCACCGAAAGCCGTCTGAATCATCTGAATGGTTTCCACCTGGCTGTCGCCCAGTTTCTGGCAAAATTTGATGCAGTCGCGCTGCTCTAGTCGTTCCGCCATTTTCCTTGCAATGAAAATCCAACGAGAGACTACACCCATCCTCATACAAAGGCTGCTTACCAGCAAATGACACAATCACCAGGTGTGAAAAAATTCACGCATACACACGAAGGTTCAAGGTTTGCTCATGCAAGCACACGTGATTCAAATCCATCAGGTTTTTGCAAAAAATAAAAAGGTCGGATAATTTTCTAACAGACCTGGTATATATGTGTATTTGTATATATAACACCAAAAAGTGAACAAAAACTAAAGTGGATGGATAACAAAAGTCATGATGGATAATATAGCAATAGTGGATTTTTTTAATTGTTGCACTGAAAGAAACTTAACTAGGTACAGGAGAGTTGATTTTCCCTGCAATGACAATATTTATTGTACATCGCTTTATGAGCTTCAGCCTAATATTAGTACTGAAGCTCATAGCAACAATGCCTAAAGCTTTGAAACTATAAGCCATACTAAAATACGAAATGAAGCAAAATGGGGACTGATAATCACAAAATGGGGGTAAAATGTAACGAAATGGAGCAGAGTGAATGAGACTGACTCCAAATAAGCACTTTTATTTAATTGTTTAGCATTTGTTTTTGTTTTTTTTTGTGAGATGCGCTCAGTACATGTAATGGGGCAGGTGCACCATCTGGTGTTCAAGAGATGAAGCTTCAGTCAATGGGTCAGTCTGCTCTATTCCGTTACATTTGACCTCCATTTTGTGATTATCAGGTTCCATTTCGCTCCATTTAGTATTTTAGTAGAGCCGAAACTATACATAAGTACTGTCTTAAAATAGTTCTCCCAACACAAAACTCAACATGTGGCTACACACAAGCCACTTATTATTATTATTATCTATGTCTATATGCTGGAATAAGGGATAGAACTCTTCAAATTATTTTTCATTAATTTCTATTTCAATCATACTCACTGATGAAATGTTCATCCACAGCCTTTGAAATAGCGATTTGCGCAGTTTATAGTTGCACATGAAGGCATTTTTTTTAAACAAAATAGCAAAGAACAAAGTTGCGTGCATCTGGTTAAAGATATGCAGAAAAGGCCGCTCAGGAGCGGAACATGCGAGTGGTAATATGGCGGCTGATTTGCTTCAAAAATATTGGCCATTGACCGATCCAGATGGCGCCTAGCTTAGCAAATCACTTTACAAAATGAGCTTAATAACAAATATAAAGTCGCTTACAACATGCTAGTTTAGTTTGTGCACCAACAGACAGTTGTTCAGGATAAATAATAAAATAAAAATGGAAGAAGGAGGAAAATAAAAGGTTTCAACTCACCAAATCTTTGTTCAATGTGAAAAAAAATATATAACCAAACTTCTTCCAAAACGATGGGGCAAAAAAACAAAAAAAACAAGTTGCGGCTTGGTTTGTGTTTGTTGGTGTAATCCTTCATTTTTGATTAACTTTTCTCCGGTTATCTCCGCTGTCCGTCGTGTTTTTCCGTCGCTCTCTGCCGCTCTTTTTTCCGCTCTCTGATTGGCTGTCCCAGCAGCACTCAGGAACGGAGCAGTTCACAATTTCAAAATAAAACCAAAATAAAATCTTTTGTCTTTAAAGCTATTTTAACCTGTTACAAGTCATTCGTAAATGTTTCTCCACAAACAAACAATCAGCCTGTCTACTTTTACAGGTTTTTTTATACAGTAATTCAAACTGTGATCACGTTGAGGGGGCGGGGCCAGAGCTTCATATATATATATATATATATATATATATATATATATATATATATATATATATATATATATATATATATATATATATATATGTATGTATGGATTCTGATTCTGGATCCAGTTTCACATTATGGAGGCTTTGAAGGATTAAGTCAAAACGACTTCACAGATTCTCACCAAATTTGCACCACAGATAGATATTAGCTCTTGGAAGACTCAACTGAATTTTGGAGGTAATCCGGATCCGGATTGGCGGAAATCTCCGATTGCTCTTCTGTTTTTACTGTTTTGTGTTGATCTCTGTCTCACGGCTCCTCTCGTTCCCCTACAGATGATTTCCCCGTCAAGGAAGGTGATGTGTTCCAGTCATTTTAGGTGGTGCAGGAGTTTCTGGGTGAAGGCAGCTTTGGGACGGTGGCCAGGTGTCAACACAAAATGACCCATCAGGACGTGGCCATCAAAATCTCTAAGAAGAACCCAGTATTATATGAGAGACAAAGAAAGAGGTAGAAACTGTAACTAATTACAGTCATTACAGGCTTTACTTTCAAAAATAGTTTTATTTCAGCCATGCATTGTAAACCTTCATAAATTATTTTTCACGTCTTCCACAGCTTGCAAATCTTAAACTCTTGAGTGCCCTGGATCCAGAGCAGGCCAACATTGTGAGGTGGTACGATGCCTTCACGCACGGAGACCTCATTTGTCTCAAATTTGAACTCCTGCTCCAGAGCCTTCACGATTACATGGATGAGCTGAACTTCAAGCCTCTTCCAGTCAGTGACCTCCGAGCTGTTGTGCAGCAAGTAAGTTAGGTTTTGGTTTTTGCTAAAAAGTACACATTATATATGGAACTAAAGTAGGACATTTGGAGTTGTCGTCTCTCTCCTAACAACAATAAATGTTTGTGTGACTGCAGATGGCCACCACACTGCTCCACCTGGAGACCCTGGGTGTGATCCACTGCGACAAAAAGCCACAAAATATCATGGTGGTCGACCACATTCAGCCACTGAAGGTCAAACTGATTGACTTTGGATTGGCTCAGCACATCTCTGAGCCTCCATCTTTTGCGGGGACCTTGTGGTACCAGTAAGTCCAAATACTGCAGAGAACGTTTGAACATTTGATTTGAATTGCTTGTTTCTGCCCTGAAAATTGAAGAAAAAATGAAACCTTTGGTAGACGATGTGTAATGCGCTCTGTGTTATGTGTCGACGCGGATTGAGGAGCGAACCTGCGTCAGACAGGACCCAGCGCTAAAAATAACCAGAAAACGGTTCCAAACAAAAACTATTTATTATACACCTGTGTTTAAAAGTGTAAAAACATAAAAAAAACAACGTCCCTCTTGTGGAGTTATCGTGGCTCGCTCTCCAGCGCCCGCAAGAATTAAAGCCGGCGCTCCTGGACTTCCTACCACCGCCAAACACCCCCCAGGTGGACACGACAAACTGATTCTCTGTGAAGCAAAGAGACGGTGAGGTAAATCAACAGATACAACTATATCTTCCAATAAACACACGCTGCCAGCAACACACTCAGGTCAGTGTCCTTTCTTTTACTTTATGCAAATGAGCAGCCTCTCACAACAAGTGGAGGATCACTTATCCTTCACGCCACAGCAGTGAGAAGCAAACTACGCAATTCTCTTTACAATTCCAGTACACTGTGTAACAAAACACCAAGTTACTATCAACAAGTACTTAAACACTTAATTACCTTTCGTGTGTGCTGACAGCATGTGTCCTCACCCCTCCCTGCTTCACGGGCTCGATGTGTCAAAACCCAGGCGCGGTCCTCAGCGTCTCACAAACGAACGTCACAAGGTCGAGTTCCCGGCAGTTCTGCTTGAATCACACATGACTTAAATGCAGAACGCCATCCAATTATCTGCTTCAGCTGCAAGTCGTCCAGGTTGCACGTGAGCACCAAGCACAGGTGCTTTCCATGATGTTGATGAGGGTGAAGACTCTTCAGCCAGCACCTTCTTCACAGACAAATCAGCCCTCATGCCACCTGGAGAGCAAAGAAAAGAAAAGCACACCAAAACATCCAGCCACGCCCCCCCCAACACACAACACTCTGTTCTTCTTTGCTCAGAGCTCCAGAGGTCCACTTAGGGTTGGCCTACAGTGAGGAAATTGATATGTGGTCGCTCAGTGAGTCCGTGGCTCAACGGGCTATGGGAACCACCCCGTATCCCGGACTTCATCCCTATGATATGGATATTGTCCAGATTGTCCTGGATTTGTTATTAATCCGTGGCCCTCGTAAACACGGACACATTTGCTCCTGAAAAGGCAATCATTTGTAAAAGAAAAGTCCGTGTTTGTACAGTGAGATTTGATGTTTTTGTTTGATGTCTTCAGATGAAGTTCATTGTGGACACTCAGGGTCTGCCCCCAGACCGCCTCCTCAGATTGGGCCCACACACCAACCACTGCTTTGAGAGACGGCGTATCAACAGTCAGGACACCTGCACACTGAAGGTTCCATCACATCCCTCCATCCACCCATCCATTTTTTTTTTTTTTTTTCTGAGAGTTAACTCTAACGGTCTCTTTGCAGACTCCTGCACTGATTCAGATGCAGACGGGGCACAAATTCTCCAACACCAGAGAGGTGGTGTTGACCTGTCTGGAGGACATCATGGAGGTAGGTGCTCACGAGTGGCTTCTCAGTCATTCCTTCAACCACCTTCAACAAATGTCTGCCTCCAGTGTCTAATTCACTGACTGTGTGACCATCAAGCCCCAGCCTGTGGTCCTGTTAAATGAAGCAAAATCAAAAATAACAAATCACGCAATTCCTTGAGTGGCCACTTGAGGCTGGCTCCTATAGCGAGTCATTGTCTATTGACCTGCATGTTTAAATGTTTTCAACCAGAAAAAAAAACATGTTTACGCCCTGGTACAGAAAGAAGTTTTGGCCTCTATAATTTGTTTCCTCTTCATCAGTTTATCAATGATTAGCAGAGTGGTCACTTTGACTGACAGCTGGATCCATAGCATTTTATTTTCAAGTATCTGAGGTAATCATGGATTGTTGTGCTGTTAATGGCACTAAAAGACCAAATAAGAAGTTTGTGTCAGCTTTTCTGTCCAGTGAAAGTTTCTTGTTATTTCTTTTGTGTAATAGCACCATTAGCAGGTTTGTGCAACTTGGTGAAGTTGGTGCCACAGATATTCCACAGTTACTGAGACAATGATATCAGCTCCAAAGCCACCCGTCATGAAACCCACCACCCAGTCCATAAAATATGCATTATAAAAGACTCAAACCAAGATTAGCCCATTAGCTTTGGCTTGTTCGATAACTATAAAAAGATGCAAATGTTTTCAGGCTTTATTCATCCCAGCCTGGTAGTTTAGTCTAGTTTACTGCAACCGGGTACTGTTACTTGTCATCATAATGTCACAGCATCACATTCAAGATTGTACAACACAAGTTCAAATGAATAAAAATCAGGTTATAGAACTTGTTCTATAATCACAGAGAAGAACTAAGTTTTCTCTGTGATTGCATTTTGTGGTGAAATATGCACCAAAATGCAGGAAATGGCACCTAGAAATTACAAATTTTCTTGGGGTGGGGGGGGGCATGGCCACAGAACGAGACACATTCACAAATCCACCCCCCACCCCCCACACACACCATTACAAAATCCTGAATCCGCCCCTGCACCTCTTCACCCATTACTGGTCTTACGTCCAGTAAGAACGACCAAAATGGAAACATCAAAAGCCACATGATTTGATCTTCAGAACTCCTTTAAAGAAAACCTGTTGATGTCACAGAGGGTTTGTCCAGGATCTATGGGGTTTATGATGGCCACCAGACATTTGGCTCATGTGACATGTGTTTCTGACTTCTTGCTTCACCAGATGATGGACACAAACACCACAGAGAAGGTCCATTTACCATTTACCATTCTGAAACACATGATGTGCCTTGACAACGAACAGCGGATCAGACCTCTCGATGTTCTTAAACATCTCTTCATGGAAGAGAACAGTCTGGAGACGGAAGTGGAAGAGAACAGTCTGGAGAAGGATGTTGAAGAGGACAGTCTTGAGATGGAAGTGGCGGAAGAACTTCTTGTCTGGGCCGAGGAAAATCTGGACCTGACTGAGGACCTCACCCCCATCGTACAGGAGGAAGCAGAAGAACCAGCAGCCATCCAGCCCGGTGAGTCAGATGTTCCACAGTTCCCACAGTGTTTGTATTTTTATTGCTTTAGTCAATCTAATAAAATACTTCTGTGTGATTTTTAGAGGTGCAAGCAGAGACCAGGACCACCTGGACGAGACACCTGACTCAGGCTTTCTGGAGGATGTTCTGCCTCTGCTGACACCAGTGTCTGTGTACCTCGCCTGTGTGTACAACCCCTGGCAAAAATTATGGAATCACCGGCCTCGGAGGATGTTCATTCAGTTGTTTAATTTTGTAGAAAAAAAGCAGATCACAGACATGACACAAAACTAAAGTCATTTCAAATGGCAACTTTCTGGCTTTAAGAAACACTATAAGAAATCAAGAAAAAAAGATTGTGGCAGTCAGTAACGGTTACTTTTTTAGACCAAGCAGAGGAAAAAAATATGGAATCACTCAATTCTGAGGAAAAAATTATGGAATCACCCTGTAAATTTTCATCCCCAAAACTAACACCTGCATCATATCAGATCTGCTCGTTAGTCTGCATCTAAAAAGGAGTGAATACACCTTGGAGAGCTGTTGCACCAAGTGGACTGACATGAATCATGGCTCCAACACGAGAGCTGTCAATTGAAACAAAGGAGAGGATTATCAAACTCTTAAAAGAGAGTAAATCATCACGCAATGTTGCAAAAGATGTTGGTTGTTCACAGTCAGCTGTGTCTAAACTCTGGACCAAATACAAACAACATGGGAAGGTTGTTAAAGGCAAACATACTGGTAGACCAAGGAAGACATCAAAGCGTCAAGACAGAAAACTTAAAGCAATATGTCTCAAAAATCGAAAAATGTACAACAAAACAAATGAGGAACGAATTGGAGGAAATTGGAGGAAACTGGAGTCAACGTCTGTGACCGAACTGTAAGAAACCGCCTAAAGGAAATGGGATTTACATACAGAAAAGCTAAACGAAAGGCATCATTAACACCTAAACAGAAAAAAACAAGGTTACAATGGGCTAAGGAAAAGCAATTGTGGACTGTGGATGACTGGATGAAAGTCATATTCAGTGATGAATCTCGAATCTGCATTGGGCAAGGTGATGATGCTGGAACTTTTGTTTGGTGCCTTTCCAATGAGATTTATAAAGATGACTGCCTGAAGAGAACATGTAAATTTCCACAGTCATTGATGATATGGGGCTGCATGTCAGGTAAAGGCACTGGGGAGATGGCTGTCATTACATCATCAATAAATGCACAAGTTTATGTTGATATTTTGGACAATTGAAAGGATGTTTGGGGATGATGAAATCATTTTTCAAGATGATAATGCATCTTGCCATAGAGCAAAAACTGCAAAAACATTCCTTGCAAAAAGACACATAGGGTCAATGTCATGGCATAGGGTTAATGTCAATGAGCAGATCTGATTTGATGCAGGTGTTAATTTGGGGGATGAAAATTTACAGGGTGATTCCATAATTTTTTCCTCAGAATTGAGTGAGTCCATATTTTTTTCCTCTGCTTGGTCTAAAAAAGTAACCGTTACTGACTGCCACAATCTTTTTTTCTTGATTTCTTATAGTGTTTCTTAAAGCCAGAAAGTTGCCATTTGAAATGACTTTAGTTTTGTGTCATGTCTGTGATCTGCTTTTTTTCTACAAAATTAAACAACTGAATGAACATCCTCTGAGGCCGGTGATTCCGTAATTTTTGCCAGGGGTTGTATAAAATAAATATGTACATTGTATTATGATTTTGTATTTCTTAGTAAAGATGTTAAAATTCAAAAGCTTTGATGTGTGAAGTTTTTTTTTTTCTTACTGCTCACGGTGTTGTGTTGACTCTTAAAACTAAGACAATCCAATAATTAACAATCTACATCAAGATTTCATCTTCACTGACTTCATGTTGTCTCCTACAATCATTTACCATCTTTTCTATTAAAACATGTTTGAATATCAGCAGAAATCAGTCATCCATTCATTTTCTATACCCGCTTACTCCAATCCTGAACATCCTGAGGTGGACCAGAGGAGACATCTGACAGGTTTTCAGGAGGATGTTGTGCTTCTGCTGACACAGACATTCTGATGGCTGCCTGTGACTGTGTCTGTGTGTGTTAATCAATGATGACAGCAGCTACAGTATCATCATCATTTCCTTCCTGTATTTCTGTGACTAAAAAGTCAAATCGAAAAATGTTGCATTTAACTCAAGTTGTTTTTGTTTTTTTGTTTTTTTAATAGAGGAGGTGTGGATTTGTGACCTCATCGGCTGCCTCACGCTGACTGACCCCCTGAATGTTCACTTTATACTTTTAGCGTTCTAAAAATAGTGTGACCTGCAACAGCTTTTGGTCATCCACTATTCTCTGCAATAAGACTTGTTGGCACAGATTGGATTGCTGCAAGAAATGTATGAGCAGTTTTTCCTCAATATTCAACAATGAACACGTGAAAGTTTTTAATTAAATGCATTTATACGAGCTCTATGTTTATTAATCCTCATTATTAAGCAAGCTTGGTAGCTAACATATTTGGCTAACATCAGCAATCAGCTGACCTTTACTGGCCTGATGCAGCTAACTGTACTCTTCCATCTGACTATGCTGGCAGCTGACATACCTTCCTGGTGGTTTCAGCTGATGCTGGATTGGTGGTGCTAGAGCTAGTACATACTGTTCTTTAAGTAGCATAGTGAACTGTGAGTAGTGTTGCCACCTTTCAGAAATTAAAATAAAGGATGCCCACCACGGCTCCTCGGGGCCCCTACCACCACCCAAGGAGTGGTATATTTCATTTTGGAAAAAAAAATCATTTTGTCATACTTAAAGCTTTAAGTGCTTTATTAACATGAAACTGTTAATGATAAACTGTAAAGTCACTGAGGTATGAAATAAATGGACTAAATGGATTGCATTTATATAGCGATTTTCCATCTGCATCAGACGCTCAAAGCACAAATAACACCTCACATTCACCCCGATGTGAGGCTACTGCCACACAAGGTACTCACTGCACACAGGGTGCAACTAGGGGATTAAGGAACTTCCCCAAGGGCCCTTAGTGATTTTCCGGTCAGACTGGAATTCGAACCAAGGATCCTCTGGTCTCAAGCCTGACCTACTAATAAAGCAACAATGTGTAGTGGCCATCTTTGAAAATGGCCGCCTCTGTAATACCCCTATAGCCAAAAAGAATCTTTAGGGTATGCTCGAACACTGTGCCAAATTTCATGCTTTTATCATCAAAGTCACGATTCATCCACGTATCTGCTCCGCTAAAGGGAATCTGTACATCTTGAACCCCTTGCTGTGTCTGTTTGTGCATCCAAATGCACAGCAACCCGGCATTTTCAGTGAATAAATAAATAAAAAAGCTGGATTTCCATGCAGACAGATTAACAGCAAATGCTATTTTGTAACCAAGATGGCACCATGAGTCACGTGACCATTTTTTTTTTCAGCTCATCATGCCACCAATCTCTCAGTTAAGGCACCCACTCTGTTCCTCTGTATATATGACTCATGGTCATAGATGCACAGTCATGAAATGACATGAAGGAAGCAGTGCGGTCTTATTATGTCTTATTATGTCCAGCCGGGCAAATAAATAATGACTACAATAACTACATACACAATTACATGACAAATAACTAAAAAAAAGATTATATGACACAGAACCAGAGACTGACACTGTGTTCTGTGGGATGAACGAACAGGTGGGCGTGACCGCTAATAGCCGCTGCTACTGTGATCTCTGGACCTGGACGTCACGGCTGGAGAACACGTTCCGTGTTTTGAAGGACATGACCTTACAACTGTACACTGTGACGTGTGTGTGTGTGCTTGTTGTCGTGACATGGAAATACATAAAGCATATATTGCCTTTGCGACGGGCTGCAGTGGCCACACACAGCGCACTTCGATAGGTTGCTCCATATGAAACAGACCGTCATATCATTTGAACACCTAGCTGGTGATCTGAATGTCACGTCACCCACGTGTGAGCTTGACATTCAGATCACCACACATGTGCGACACGTACGCACGCCACATGTGTTGGGGGGGGGGGGGTCGACACTCTGCCACGCCACATATGTGTTGTTTGGCAACCGCCCTCGTGAGGCACTTTGACAAATTTCACAGCCAGCTCGACAGTGGTCGCCTTCTCACTATTTTTGTGCTGGCTGTGCAAATGGCACTGCATTTCCTAAGTGCTCCGCAAGTGGTGTTAGATGTTCATGTATGGCACCTGGAATTTGGCTGACACCTGCAGAGAGAGGGATCGAATGGGCACTCACAGGGCAGTCTCTGTCTTTCAGCCACTGATATGTGCGAATGGTTGTGGCAACAAATGTACGAGGCGTTAGAGGCAGCTCTGATGTTTCACGAATGGCATGCGATTCCTCCTTCGTGTGCCATTCGGCCTAATTTGTGCTATGTGTGAAGAGGCCCTAACAGTCCTGACGGAGGATGTGTTATGACGTCAAGTCAGACAAATTCTTTTTTTTTTTCTGAGTTGGAACCCACAATTTCTGACTTTACATCATGACATGAACACAGCACAAGTCAATGATTAAGCAGTTTTTGGGCAGAATTACTTATGACTGTGTCAAACGTAAGGTGTGGGTGATGCTCCTTCTTTTGCCATCAGGTTTCAAACACTTTCATCACTAATTCAATCTGCTGCAGTTCTGAATACAAATATCTTTATAGAGAGAGAGAGAGAAAGAGACCACAAATAATTACTGACAGCATACATTTGCCAACTCAGAATGGAGGATTCGAACATGTAATTTACAAAAGCTCTGATTGCCAGCCAGAAACTTAACCACTACACTACCATCGCTGACCTGTAAATGGTGTGGAAAAATACCTGAAATCAACAAGGAGATGGACATATTTATAAAAAATAAAAACACACACCATAATAAACACCACATTTTATTGAATCTCTCTTATCAAGCGGACAATACAAGTATGAACCGTCTGTTCCTCTGTAGATGACCCATGGTCACAGACATACAGTCATGAAATTACATGAATAGAGCAGTGCGCTCTTATCATGTCCACATCTACTGAATCTGGTATGTCCAGTCAGCCCCGTGCGCTTGTCCAGCCCAACACGCATGTCTTGTGGATGGCACGCCGCAGGACAGACATTGCATCATGTGGAACAGAGCTCACGTGGGTGACGTGACATTCAGATCACCTGCTGCGTGTCATGATCTGATGGTCTGTATCAGAGGTGGGATGAAGTCACCAGCAAGTCACCCACAAGTCATGAATCAGCAAGTCACGTCTCAAGTCAAGTCCCAAGTCAAGTCTCAAGTCATAATGACCACCAATTGTTTGCAAGCTGACTTGAGACTTGAGTTGAGACTTGTGACTTGGGACTTGCCGATTCATGACTTGACAGTGACTTTGTCCCACCTCTGGTCTGTGTCACCTGGGGCAGCCTGTCAATGTGCACCCCGTGCATGCTCTCCAGCACGTCGCAAAAGCGATATATGTTTTTATGTATTTCCAAGTGAGGACAGCAAGCACACACACGTGTGTCTGTCAAAACACTTCACGTGTTCTGCAGCTGTGACATTCAGGACCAGAGATGACAGCCAGTCACACCCCCTATCTGTTCAGCGCACAGACCAAGGTGTCACTCTGTGATCAGATGAGAGGTGCCTCGCTTGTGGGGGGGGGAGGTGGTGCATGAACCACATGCACGCCACGTACTGGGGTGAGAGCGGGGCGTGGGTGGGGCATGAAACATACACAAACGTATTGTGGGGAGAGCTGACACTCTGGCATGCCACATGTGCACTTGGAAACTTGGAGGCTCGTGGGGGCAACTCGTGGGGGCACTTAGACAAATTTGACAACCAGCTCGAAAGTGATCGTCTGCTGACTGTTTTCATGCTAACAACACGAATGGCCACACATTTTCTAAGTGCCAAGCGAGCGGTGTTAGATGTTTGTGTGTTTCACCTGGAATTTGGCTGACACCTGCCGCGAGATGGATCAAATGGGCTCTCGAAGGGCACATGCTGTCTTTCAACCGTTGGTGTGCGCAAATACATGTAGCAACAGATGTACGAGGTGTTAGAGGCAGCTCCGATTTTACACGAACTGCATACATTTCCTTCTTCTTCATGCGCAGTTCGACCACATTCGTACTATGTGTGAAGAGGCCTTAAAAATTGCCAGTATTAGCTTTGCAACAGTAACTGCAGTTATTTTAGACTTCAGAGTAATTTTTAGAATAACCAATCAAACAGCTGCATTTATGTTGACATACATTTACATTTTTTTTCTCTACCTTTGTTTCAACTGGAAAGTAATTTGTTAATTTATTATTAGCAACACCCCTCCACCACACAAACACTGTGTGCACATTTAACACCCTACTCTGCATTCAGTGGTTGTGTGCAAAAAGGTGGCACATTTGCACAAATTTGAACTTTTAATATGGTGTGTCTGCATGTTGCACATTTCTTAGTGCAAGACTGACGCAAAGCACCACATACACAACAATGGAGGGTGCATGTGCAAAACATTTTGCCGCAATGATGTGCTGCTCTCTTTTGAACAGTGATATACCAGACTAACTGTAAGAAATACTTTTGATTTTTTATTTTTATCTTGATTCATTTTAATTTGCCAGTGTGAGGAGGCTTTTGAATTTTTGCCTACATTTGCAATGAGAAGCTCTGTACAGCCAGGTGCATAATGTATTTGGACAATTTTTTAGTAATTTGCTTCTGTTCACCACCACAGTGGAGTAAAATGAAACAAGTTGCACTTGAAATGTAGACATTTGTCGCGGACTTATGTTTTGTTTTATTTACACAGTCCCTTCATTTTCTGACCATGTCTTTGTATCTCGGAGTCTCCCATGCGTCTTCGGGCAAACTGTAGTTGAAATGTCACTTCTCCTTTTTAAGAACGTTCTTCTCTGTTCCACTCCATCATGAAGCTGTATAACTGGTGATGCAACAGACAAAATTATATGATGCACAGTTTCTCTAATCACAGTACAGAAGCCTATAACTCCTCCAGTTGTTGTGGGCATCTTGATGGTTTTCCTCACTAATCTTTCTTGCAGTTACATTTTGAGAAACTGCCTACTCCAGACAGATTAAGCATACATACCATCCTATTTACATTTCTTTATGAATGATGGAAATGAAGTCCAAGGCGTATTTTGTGACTTGTAAATGTTCATGTGTCAATCTCCTGAATTGTCTGAAGAAAACTGTCTGCAAAAGTTATGATTTACAGTATATGAGTAACAATCCTTACATTCGGTTTGTTCAATTAATTAAGGGCTCTGAAATTAGAGGGACTGTATATAAATGTAACGTAATGCTGAAATACCCTCAGCTGTTTGAGCGCAAAAATAGGAAGTAAAAATAATGTGACCTTTTGACCTCTTAAAATAGGTCAAGGTTAGCCATCTTTGAACTTGTTCAAGGTCCATGTCCAAAGAATGTTCCCAGTGAATTTGTAGACCATGGTAATAGGACTGGACTTATGCTGAGCACAGACAGGACGGACAGATAATGGCCATATTTTGGCCTTGGGTGAAAATGGTTATAATGATATACACATTAAAGCTGAAATTCTACATTTTTACATCGTAATTGTTTCATTTAATATCCCCTGAGGTGGTGTACAGAAGCAAAATCTGAAAGTTTGATTTTGATCACTTTTGCTGCTTGAAAAACACATGGAAATCTGTCCTTAATTGTATACTGACTATGGGTTGCGCTCACTGTGCAGCCAGACAGTATTCTGCAATTCAATACAACACAACCTATGGCCTCACAAATCACCATAGATTGAAATTCCAAACTGTCTAAAACTGCACCCCCCCCAACTCAAAAAATTATTTTATTTATAGCTGTTTGACTGAATCAGTTTGCTAGGTGTTATTGTGTGAAGTTCAGGTTAATTTGTCGACTGCGTGATGTTGCACAGATTGATCAGTGCAACAGAAGCTTTCAGGAAATAACCTCAAGCATGTTTATGAATTCAAAACCATAGAATATTATTATAGGTCAAGTTGACTGTTGTGTGTTTTGTGGTTGGAAAGTTAGCCAGAGCAGCTGGAACACGTAACCTCTGTTTCCTCGACCATGTACCGTGTCACATGGGGCAGGCCTGCAGCAGCATCCTGTCTCGTTTGCATACGGAGATTCCATGGAGGCATGAGTTGATTTAAAGCACAGTGGAACACTGCCACGACACCGTGGATGTAGTCAAAATAATTAGATTTTTTTCCAAGCTTCATGGAGATGGATCAGAAAACAATGTAGCTTTTTTTTTTTTTAAACCAAAAGCATGATCTCTTTTTCATGTGTATTTTTGTTTAGAAACATAAATGACAAGTTTCCAAAAAGACATAAATGCCAATTTGAAAATGGTTCTCAAAAATGGAAGACTTCATACAAGATCAAATGATCTCTTCTGGTTTAATTTGTTGTTGTTGTTTGTTTGTTTTTAGGCCAGAAGAGAGTCTTTCATCCATCCATTTTCTACATCCACTAACTCCAGTTAAAGGTCAGAGGAGGCTGGAGCCTAACCCAGCAGTGAAATTCATTCAGCATCATTTTTAACCATCACGAACGCGGTGGTGAGCACACTTGTGCTAATCGGCTAACAGCTAATTAGCGAAGCTATTTTTGCAGATTGGCTTTTTAGCTAAGATTCAAAACTATTGGCAGACCCATTACATCCCATTAAACATAGTTCCACTAACTTTGTCAGCAAAGATTTGTGTTCTTAAATAGAGTTTAATGCTCAAAAATGTTGGTAAACCCTAAAATTATTAATTTGTTCCTGCTGGATCGTATACACTAACCCGGTAAGTCAAATTGCGCAAAGGCAGCAACCATCACCAGCATCAGTGCATTAATTACATCTTACAGATGATTTTGAATGGAAACTACTGTTTAATTTCATTTGTTCAAATGTTTATGAACATCCTGATCACTGTCAGATCTTGGCATGTTAAACCTTGCCAGAACCTTTGTGTTTAGCCTTCAAAATATCACTAATGTTCTAGATTAATTAAAGACATCAAAGGCGTGTTTGGGCCAAAAGAGGACTTCCCACTAGCCAAACGTGTTGCAGCATATTTCAGTTGGATTGCACTTTGGTCCGCATGTAACAACAAATGCTTAGCCGACTGATGCCAGGCATCCACCCATGTAACATTATTACTGAATCTGGTGATAATCTGATCATGTTTCAGAGTTATTTTGGACACAAGACAGACCTGCATTAGCGATTACCTTGTGCAACCACTGGCATGCAGAGTATCAAGAGCAATGACAGGTTTCAGACCTTGCTGATAGGTGCTTTAATGGAGCCGTATTTTGAACAACTGGTTGATACATATCCTCCTGACCACCAGGACACACACACACACATATATATATATATATATAATATATATATATATATATATATATATATATATATATATATATATATATATATATATAATATATACACATATACACGCGCACACACAACACACACACACACACACCACATATATATATATATATATATATATATATATATATAGGTACAGTATCTTAGCTGTTCCTAGAACTGCACTCTTCTGGACAAAGACCTCTGATGTATATAAAATTTGCTGGAACCACTCTTCCAATTTGGGGGTTACGGCCCCTAGTACTTCTATTACCACTGGGGCCACTTTGAACTATACCTTCCACATCTGCTCTAGTGATCCTTCAGCCCTTGGTACTCTCTATTTTCTCGTTGCTCCTTCTTTCTGTGTTGCTGTCAGCTGGGATTGCCACATTGATCACAACTGCAGTTTTCTTTCCCTTGTCAACCACCACTATGTCTGGTTGGTTGGCCAGCAGCTGCTTGTCTGTCTGGAATTTAAAGTCCCACAGGACCTTAGCCCTGTCACCCTCAACTACCTTTGGTGGCGTCTCCCATCGGGACTTCGAATTCGTAAGTGGCACACATGTTCCTGTATATGTTTCCTGTTTCCCGACACTAGGTTGTGCCTCTCAGGGAACGCTGTCCTAGCTTGCATCTTGCTATTATGTGCTGGACTGTCTCTGGGGTACATTTGCACAGCCTGTAACTTGGGTCCTGTTGACTGTGTAGACTCCTGCCTCTATGGATCTGGTGCTTAGGGCTGTTCTTGGGCTGCCATGATCACAGCCTCTGTGCTGTCCTTTAGGCTGGCCTTTTCTAGCCACTGGCAGGTCTTCTTGATGTCAGCCACTTCCTCTATCTGTCAGTAGTACCAAGCCCAAGCCCCATGGAGCATATACACTAACCCAGAGGGGCTTGGTCTTCTATGATTTTTTTTAATTTTTATTTATTTATTTTATTTTTTATCATTGTCTGTCTTCAGCTGCCTGAGGCATTCTTGTAGCAGCTGATCTTGGGGTCCCATCTTTCTGATGTATTCATGGATGCTCCTTGTCTCATCCAGGATATACAGTGAGGAAAATAAGTATTTGAACACCCTGCGATTTTGCAAGTTCTCCCACTTAGAAATCATGGAGGGGTCTGAAATTTTCATCTTAGGTGCATGTCCACTGTGAGAGACAGAATAAAAATTAAAAAAATCCGGAAATCACAATGTATGATTTTTTAATTGATTTGTATGTCACTGCTGCAAATAAGTATTTGAACACCTGTGAAAATCAATGTTAATATTTGGTACAGTAGCCTTTGCTTGCAATTACAGAGGTCAAACGTTTCCTGTAGTTTTCACCAGGTTTGCACACACTGCAACAGGGCTTTTGGTCCACTCCTCCATACAGATCTTCTCCAAATCTTTCAGGTTTGGAGTTTCAGCTCCCGCCAAAGATTTTCTATTGAGTTCAGGTCTGGAGACTGGCCAGGCCACTCCAGGACCTTGAAATGCTTCTTACGGAGCCCCTCCTTAGTTGCCCTGGCTGTGTGTTTGGGGTCATTGTCATGCTGGAAGACCCAGCCATGACCCATCGTCAATGAGGGAAGGAGGTTGTTTGCCAAAATCCCGCAATACATGACCCCATCCATCCTCCCTTCAATACGGTGCAGTCATCCTGTCCTCTTTGCACAAGAGCACCCCCAGAGTATGATGTTTCCACCCCCATGCTTCACGGTTGGGATGGTTTTCTTGGGGTTGTTCTCATCCTCTAAACATGGTAAATGGAGTTGACTCCAAAAAGCTCTATTCTGGTCTCATATGACCACATGACCTTCTCCCATGCCTCCTCTGGATCATCCAGATGGTCACTGGTGAACTTCAAATGGGCCTGGACATGTGCTGGCTTGAGCAGGGGAACCTTGCTGCCCTACAGGATTTTAAACCATGACATCATCATGTGTTACTAATGTAATCTTTGTGATTGTGATCCCAGCTCTCTTCAGGTCATTGACCATGTCCTCCTGTGTAGTTCTGTGCTTTCTCAGAATCATCCTTACCCCACAAAGTGAGATCTTGCATGGAATCCCAGACTGAGGGAGATTGACAGTCATCTTGTGTTTCTTCCACTTTCTAATAAATAATCATAACAGTTGTCTTGTACCAAGCTGCTTGCCTGTTGTCCTGTAGTCCATCCCAGCCTTGTGCAGGTCTACAGTTTGTCCCTGGTGTCCTTAGACAGCTCTTTGGTCTTGGCTATCTATGGTGGACAGGTTGGAGTGTGATTGAGTGTGTGAACGGGTGTCTTTTATACAGGTAACAATTTCAAACAGGTGCAATTAATACAGGCAAAGAGTGCAGAATAAGAGGGCTTCTTAAAGAAAATTAACAGGTCTGTGTGAGCCAGAATTTTTGCTGGTTGGTAGGTGTTCAAATACTTATTTGCAGCAGTGACATACAAAAAAAAAAAAATAATACATTGTGATTTCCGGATTTTTTTTTTTTTAGATTATGTCTCTCACAGTGGACATGCAGCTAAAATGAAAATTTCAGACCCCTCCATGATTTCTAAATCAGAGAACTTGCAAAATCGCAGGGCGTTCAAATACTTATTTTCCTCACTGTATATATATATATATGTGTGTGATGCTTATAGAAATCTACTCCTTTGACTCCATGTACACCACATTTGGTGTGCTGATGGCTTGGATAACTGGGCTCTGTATAGGTATTTTAAAAATACGTCTTACTGCGTATTTAAAAGAATATTAACATTTTCATTATTTATGGGCGGCGGTTTGTGCTTGGTGTACGACGTGCATTCAAAAAAGTATCCAACCTTCGGCCACCAAAAATACAATTACCTGGGGGTTTGAAATTGTAATCCCCTACAAAGTACTCTCCTTGGTACTGCACACACTTCTCCCAGGGGTTCTGCCATTGATGTAAGCATTTTTGGAAGGCCTCTTTTGGAATGACGTCTAGCAGGACTGCCTTGTACTGCATGATGTCTTCTCGTGACTCAAATCAAATCCCTTTTATTGTGGTTTTGATCTCGGGGAACAATCAAAAATCAGAGGGAGCCATGTCTGGAGAGAAGGGAGCCTGACAAGTCACAGGAGTGTTGTATTTGGCCAGGAAGGCCTGAATCAGCTTAGCAGAATGGATGGGTGCATTATTATGATGGAGCTGCGAACTTTTTACCACCCGTACATCCGGTCATTTGCCACGCACAGCATCACAAAGGCGATGTAGGATCACCTGATAATGTTCTTTATTAATATTTTGGCCTGTCGGTGCATACTCATGATGCACCACCCCATGGAAGTCAAAGAAAACAGTCACTGCTGCGCACCTGCTGTGCTTTCTTTGATGTTGATCTTGGATGTTTCCATTGCAATGACTGAAATTTGGTTTCTGGATCATCCCCATAAACCCATGCCTCATCACCAATGATGACTGTTCAGGAAGTTGGGTCGCTGTTTGCGCACTGCAAGACATCCACAGTTGCTTCTGCTCCATCGTTAGCAGCTTTGGTACAACTTTCCCAGATACCCTCTACATGCCCAAATCTTACATCAAACCACAATGTACCAAACATGTGCTTATTTCGACATTATCCGCAAGTTTTTGGATGATGGCACGATGGTCAGCCATGAATGAAGTCCATAACCTGTCAGTCATGTGGTCACTTCAGCTTGTGGATAGCTTACCAGAACATGTGTCACTCTCCACTGATGTGCATCCATTTTTGAAGCGGTTACACCACTCTTACATGTGTTATGCCCATTGCTTTATCTGCAAAAGGCTGCTGAATCTTGCGAATGGTTTCCTGCTTGGGTCTCACCAATCTTTTGGCAAAATATGATGCAACATCTTTACTCCTGCCATTCCATCATGTTATAGCAAATGAGAATCCAGTGGGTGCTCAATACACATGTACACTCTAAGGCTCACTGCAAGCGATTGATGTGCTGGTGTAGCGATTTACCTGGTGTAAAGGTCACCGTAGTAAAACACAGCAACAAAAAAGAAAGTCACAGTCACCCATGTCAGATTATATGAAGTCCTCATCAGGATGCATTTTTGAGTTTGTCCCAAGAAATTTAAATTTTCCTAGCTACAATGTGCAACCCCCCCCCCCCCCCCCCCCCCCCCCCCCAAAACACACACAGAGGAGTAACTAAATTAAAATCGAAATTAGGAGCACTTCAGACTTATTTTTCATCTGCGCATCATCCATCAGTAATGTGATTTTACTTTTAAGTTTACTCTTAAGTGCTGTATTTTATGTTTGACCATCATTAAGGTGCATTTTAGAATATATGCAGTTTTATTTTTCATCTTTTGTCATAAGGATAACACCATGCAACTAAAAAAAACTTGGAAAATAATAACCAGCAAACACAGGGCTCCTAAAAGTGGTCATTAGCTCCTACTGTTGACATGCAATCAACAGACTTTTCACTTTTGCCACTCAGTAAAAAGGCAGAAATTCTCCAGTGGAATAAACCTGCACATCTTCTGCAGCAATAACAACAAAAGTCTTGAACCACTGTGCACTATTAGATAACTAAATGCAGTTAGGCAATTGATTATACAAATTCCATTTAATTAATCTTAGTTTGAATAAATCAAAGTGATATTAAATGCCTTTCCTATATCATCAAGGGATGAGGTTTTTTTTATTTTACTTTAGAGAATATAATATACTCTTCATCGCTGAACTACAGCTGTCTGTTTCCTAATTAGAATATTTTAACTCTCCAGACGTTTGGAATAAAAATAAACATGTTCAAGGAAGCTGAGTGGCAAAACCCAGCTGTTTTGGCAGGGTATCTCCAAGATATGAAGGGAAAAAAATGAATTGTGTGTTTGGAAGTATAAATCTTGGCATTTCATTGGTGCACTGATGGATTCAAGTAGGTGGATTTGGAAGAATGCTCTCCCACTTGGCATGCTACATAATGAGTGTTACGGTGAGGAATCATATTCCTCTTGCCAATTGTTAAAAATGTTATTTTATAAGTCAAATAAGACTGGTAAATCAAGGTCAAGAGCATTATTCCATCTGACGGTTATTTAACACTTGTTCAAAAGCAGCGGCCTCTGAAGAACTGTGCGCTTACGCACGGTTTTGGTTGTTTTGTTTGTGAACTCAGCTGCTTTGACTATTAAGTCAGGAAAGCAAACAAAGCAGATGTGTTAGAGTTTGATCGATGGTTTCCCAGAGTTCATGGAGAGGGCACATAGAGGTTTACCAAGGCTGGCTTAACCACCAAAGGAACAAAAAAAAGCTCCATTACCTGCTCCTGCCCCGCCCACTGATGAGACACCAAATTAGGGTCAATGAAACCACCAACTAAAGATTGATCATCACAACATCAAAGTTCCTCATGCAAATCCAGCCTTTTTCAGACATATAGGGTATTGATACAAACCCCTCCCAGAGGAGAGGTGCTGGTTAGAAACCAATATTCGTCATGGGTGGGGGAGAGGGGGTCCTCTGACCCACAATGCTGCAAAGACCTGTAGAAGTCTGAAAACTATTCCCTAGTGAAAAGGTGAAAAAGTTCTTCCACACTGTTCTCTACAGACCTGCCTGGTGGACTGTGCAAAGTGCCTGAAGTTCAAACTGGGCTCATCATCCAAAAATACATTCAAGGTGATCTTTAGAAAGAAGCTTTTACTTCAGAAAGTCAAATGCAGAGCAGAAATTAGAACAATCTTTCCAGCTGGTGAAAGAGTGGTCAATGGAAACATGAAAAACAATGACACTAACAAGTTCCCTTTACCCAATACACCACAGGGCCTGCAGCCCCTCCCCCTGAACTGTCACTCTGAAGTATTTTGGTTCAAGTTCCACTGTGGCATCCGGCTGTGTTGCGGTCTCGGTTTCACCTCCCACTTCCTTTTTTTTTTTTTTTTTGGCCCTGACGTGTTTCCTCCCTTGAATTAGAATCAACTCTTTCCACAATGAGCTGCGACACATCAGGCCGGCTTCCTTCTCTTGTCGATGATGTTTGGAAACTAATAAGAAATCCCCAGTGAGGTTAAAATCTATTTCCCAAATCCCTTGCCACAGATCATGTGACACAGATACGTTTATTTATTTTTAGCTCAATGATAAGACAGAGACAAAATGAGCTGACTGAGTGCACACTGGAACAAATTCATGCAAAACGTGAGGAACAGTATTTTATGTTATTCTTTGACGTCACTCAGGCATCCTTTAGTCATTGTAGTTCTGGGTCTCAAACTGCTGAAAGGCCACATAGTTTCCCAGTTCAAAATTCTCAATGAAGAGATCTAGATCCCACATTCCTGTGCAGAAGGAAGAAAGAAGAAAAAAACATTGAAGTGGTGGTTAATATTCCCAAACCAGAAACAGCATAGACTTTTACAGGATTACTGCACTGTAATGAACCAAAGGCATTTCAGGAACTAACTCTTCTTCTGGAACCAGGAACCATGGTATTGTACACTGAGGTCCTTAAATATTTGGACAGAGACAATTCAGGTCAGGTTGCTTCTGTACTCCACCAAAATGGAGCTGAAATGAAACAGGATGTGCTGAAAGTTTAGATCTTCAGCTTTAATTCAAGGGGTTTAACAAAAGTGTCACCTCAACCATTTTGGAATTACAGCCATTTGTACACACAGTGCCTCCATTGTAAGAGGCCATAAGTAATTGGACAAAGAAATATAAGGGTTATGGTGCCAAATAATCACTTTTACAGCCAGTTGTTGAATACAGGGACATTTGCAAGTTACTGAATACACCCTGGATTTCATTTACATCAGTCATTAAGAAATACAAACGGAATGGAACTGTATGTTTAATCGATCTGGAGTAGGCACTTCTAAAAACAAAACAAATAAACAAACAAACTGAGTGGCCATGTGTGAAGGAGACTAGTGAGGGAAGCCACCAAGATACACACAACAACTCTGAAGGAATGAGGCTATTGTTGCTGCTAGAGAAACTGTGCATAGTGCAATTTTATTCTGTTGCATCACCAGTTACACACCTTCATGGAGTGGAACCGAGAAAGATTTTTCTTAATAAAAAAAGATGTGAAAATTCAGTTAAAGTCTACTAGAAGAAGCTTGGAAAACAAGCTTCAATTTGATCTGTTTTCATGTGTTAAATTTCTTCTCCGTTCTGCATGTGTGCGCGCGTGCGTGTGTGTGTGTGCGCAGAGTGCAATGGTACCAAATGTATGAAACCAAATTTGCACTCTAAATGCAATGCAACACAAAGGGGAGGAATAATCCATGTCACGTGACGTCCAAGGCACCAATCAAATGACAAGGATCCACTCAGCCGTTATATAAATGTACTTAATCTTCATGGTATTGAAGCTTAGTGCACATGTGCTGAGGGAATAACTAGTGACTGTCTATAGTACTACTTTTTTTCTAATAAACACAAAACAATTTTAATGTTAGCTATCAGTTTATTGACCTACATGTTTGGTTCCTATATTTGTTTTTTCAAAGTTCACAAAGGAACATCCAGTATGTTTTCATCTGGGTCTCTTGGTAAGTTTAATTGTTAGCAGGATTGCTCAAGATTTTCAGCCAAATTCAGCACAAACAGCATTAGCCTTGATGGCCAGAAGACCTAGGCTTTGAAAATGAGAGAAGCCGACAAGCTCATTTCAAACTACTTGCAACTTCAAGACCACACATATGTTGTGAAACAGAGAGAAAAGAAAGAGGTGTCTCCTCGACTACATTCATACAAAATCCTTTCCACAGGTTTGTGTCGCATTATGATCGTGATATTTGAGTTTTAGAAAGTAACTGTTGGTAAAGGATCTGAAAATAATGGTTTACTGGATTTCTCTGATTGAGCACATTTCCGTGGAGAAATGATCTCTCACTTACTGACCCCAGACAGAGACAGAATTAAACCATTCATTTCAAAGCTGTTACACTGTAAAACTGAAATAACAGTCACACCTCCACACAAGCCTCCAGAAAGAATTTTGTATGAATTTGGCTGCAAAAGATAAATAGTTTCTAAAGACCCATTTTATGTTTTTGATTTTGTATGAAAATTCTTTGATTTGGAAATGATGCTAATGCAAAGAGGTGCAATAAACCCACCTTAGCTCCTCAGATCATCATGTTAGTCAGCCATTAAATTGTCCACAAGTAAAACTTTATGTGCATGCATTATTTTTTAGATGGTTACATCCCAAAACCTCTTCAGAGATTCCCATGAATGGATGAGAAAAGCAACTATGGAGATTTTAAAAGAGGTGTGCGCTGTTCTGAGTAAAATAAAGACGATTGTAAGCTGAGCACAATGTGTTGTGATTGCTGCTGCAAATCACTGATGCAGTTAGAGCTGCGAAAATAACGCAGGTCCATTTTTGAAATAAAATTGTGGGAGGGAACCAGAGGCTGCTTTGTGACAGTTGCAATTGTTGGGAGGAGTTCACTGATGGGAAAAGCAGTGCAAAGGACGATAAGAAAATTGTAATGATAAACAATTTCGAATTACTGTGATACTTGAGAATGTCTTATGCTGGTCCTTGTGGTGATCTTATTAAAGTTACTGCATGTAAATACAGTGCATCCAGAAAGTATTCACAGTGTTTCACTTTTTACACATTTGATATTACAGCCTTATTCCGAAATGGAGAAAATTCATGTTTTCCCTCAAAATTCTACTCACAACACCCCATAATGACAACATGAAAAAAGTATTTATTTTTTATTTTTACTAATTTATTAAAATGAGAAAACTAAGGAATCACATCCATAAGTATTCACAGCCTTTGCTCAATACTTTGCTGATGCACCTTTGGCAGCAATTACAGCCTCAGGTCTTCTTGAATATGATCCCACAAGCTTGGCGCACCTATCTTTGGGCAGTTTTGCACATTCCTCTTTGCAAGCTCCATCAGGCTGGATGGGGAGCATCTGTGCACAGTCATTTTCAGATATCTCCAGAGATGTTCAATCAGATTCAGGTCTGGGCCACCTAAGGACATTCACAGAGTTGTCCTGAAGACACTGCTTTGATATCTTGGCTGTGTTTAGGGTCATTGTCCTGCTAAAAGATGAACTGTCACCCTAGTCTGAGGTCAAGAGTGCTCTGGAGCAGGTTTTCATCCAGGATGTCTCTGTAGATTGCTGCATTCATCTTTCCTCATTCCTGACTAGTCTCCCAGTTCCTGCTGCTGAAAAACATCCCCACAGCATGATGTTGCCATCACCATGCTTCACTGTAGGGATGGTGCCTGGTTTCCTCCAAACATGGTGCCTGGCATTCACGCAAGCTGCCAAGTACCTTTTACCAAGGAGTGACTTCTGTCTGGCCACTCTACCATACAAGCCTGATTGGCAGATTGCTGCAGAAATGGTTGCCCTTCTGGATGGTTCTCCTCTCTCCACAGAGGAATGTTGGAGCTCTGACAGAGTGACCATTGGGTTCTTGGTCACCTCCCCGACTAAGGCCCTTCTCTCTCTCTTCTGCTCATTGGGACCTTCAAAGCAGCAGAAATGTTTCCCCATGTTTGTGCCTTGAGACAATCCTGTCTCAGAGGTCTACAGACAATTCCTTTGACTTTATGCTTGGCTTGTGCTCTGACGTGCACTGTTAACTGTGGGACCTTATATGTAGAAAGGTGTGTGTCTTTCCAAATCATGTCCAGTCAACTGACTTTACCACAGGTGGACTCCAATTAAGCTGTAGAAACATCTTAAGGATGATCAATGGAAACAGGATGCACCTGAGCTCAATTTTGAGCTTCACAACAAAGGCTGTGAATACTTAGTTACACGTGGTTTCTTAATTTTTTTTATTTTTAATAAATCTGCAAAAATCTCAAAAATAAAATAAACTTTTTTTCACTGACTGGCCTTCTTAGAGCCCCTGACTGGACTCCTGCATGGGGCTCCAGTGGGGGACTCTAATGCAAACATGGGCAATGACAGAGACACATCGAGAGGTGTGACTGGGAGGAACGTCCTCTCCGATCTAAACCCGAGCGGTTATTTGTAATTGGACTTCTGTGCTCGTTATGGACTGTTCATAATGAAAACCATGCTCGAACATAAGGATGCTTATAATTGTACATGGTACCAGAGCACCCTAAGCTGAAGGTTGATGATCGACTTTGTGATACTATCATCTGATCTGAGGCCGCATGTTCTGGACACTCGGGTGAAGAGAGGGGCAGAGCTGTCAACTGATCACCATCTGATGATGAGCTGGATCAGAGAGTGGGGAAGACTTTGGACAAACCTGGACAGCCCAAACGGATAGTGCGGGTGAACTGTGAACGTCTGGTGGAGCCCAAGATCTTCAACTCACACCTCCAGTGGAATTTTTCTGGTATCCCTGTGGAAGTTGGGGGCATTGAACCAGAATGAGCAATGATCAAAGCTTCCATTGCTGAAACTGCAGGGGGGAGCTGTGCCTGAAGGTCTTAGGTGCCTCAAGGGGTGGCAACTCTGAAACACAGTAGTAGACACTAGGCATGTGAATCTCATCACTGACAACGATTCGATACGCACCTCGATACGATTCACCCCTGTTCCTGATTCGATCCGATTTGATATGTATTTGATGGCAATTCAATTCCTCGCAATGTGATACAATGCAATGTGGTGTGGTACGCTTAATGATGGGCATTGATAAGATTTTATCAATATCTATGCCATTATCGATTCCGTTTATCGATCCAGTTCTTTATCGATTCCCTTATCAATACCTCTTATGAATTTTCTGTGTACTAAAAGTAGGCTTTATAGGTTTTCTATGTCAACAGCATTTTAATGAATCTGAAAGTAAATAAATATGAAATTGGTCACTGGATCCTTGATTTCTGGACATAAATAAAAATCAATAAAATCTGTACATGGTCGCTGGATCTTTGATGTACATGATGGATCCTTGATATCTGGAGAGAAATAGAAATAAACAAAATCTGTAGTTTTTGTCAAAAGCATTTCCTTTCAGATATTGACACTAATGTAACTCCATAGACTCTGAGCTGAGCTCTTACAGCTAGCTGTGCTGCACGTCAGGATGTAATTCATTAAAAAAAAAAAAAAAAAAAAAAAAACGGAGGACGTCTCATTTTGGGAGGAAAAAAAGGTTTTTTGGTCGATTATAGTTTGTATTGTAGTGTTTGAAAAGAGGTGTCATTTGATTTAAAACAGCGATTTGCTCTGAAGTTATTCATTCCGACCAAAATCTGCACAGCTCTTTGGACTTGTGCACTTAGTCCCACAAAACAGAGGATATTATTATTATTATTATTTCCTTTACCTGATGGACAACTTCAGTTTACGCACTGGCTGGTGCTCACGCCAGACAACCATCACGTAAAACTCCGGTGAGAGCTCGATTACAGAGTGGTGGACGGCAGTGGAAGCTACGCAAGGGAGGCCAGATGAGGCCGAGGGGCGCACAGCCCGCCCAGAGGACATTTCTGAGAGGTTAGTGAGTGATGGAGGAAGCTGAGCTAAACAAACAGAGGACATGTGGATCTGTATACAAATTTTGGAGAATCGCACTAAAAGAAACAATGTAAAGCTGGTCGGAATGAAAGAAGTATATGGAACAAAAGAGACGCTCCTAAGCTGCATAAAAAACAAGATTTTGCTGGAGGGGCTCAGAATCGATATCGACCAGGGATTTGAAGTTTAATGAGGCCATTGGGTCTTTATATCCCCACCCAGTAAGGCAGAACAGCCACCCAGACTGGTTCTGATCTGCTTTTTGAGACAAACAGCGAGGGACAAGGTGATCAACTCTGCCAAATCAAAGCGCAACCTGAGTGGGAAGGATGGTGACTTTCACCGTTTCTCGATATGAGAAAGGAGCTGAGAAGAGGAAAACATTTACATCTGTGAAACAAAAGCTATGAGAGCTTCACGACAGATGCACGCTGGCTTTTCCATCGACACTGCTCTTCAGGTGGAACAGGAAGAATGAGAGCGTCAGCAGCAAAGAGATTTATTAATGAGATGCCAGGGTGCAGATCAGGAAAGAACAAACTGAGTGAAGACAACAGAACTATGAAGAAAAGAGCCACCAACAGGTGACTGAAGCTGTGGACAGGAGAGCGGCTCGCTGAGCCGTCAAGGGCAGATCTTAAAGGATCAGTTACCTGCTACAGTTCATCCACTTTTGTTTTTGCTTTTTTTTGTATACTCATGGCAGACCAGCTGAAAGGTTTTCAGTTGAGTTTTTTTTCTGGGTATTTTTTCAAAACTGTTCTTGTTCTGAGAATTATATATTTTAAACGAAAGGCACATATGTTGGTACTTTAGAATTACGAATGTCAGTTTTTTAAAAATATATAAGACAAAACAGACATGGGACATGAGTGTTATTTGATTATAAATATGGCATTTAATAAGGCATGAGGGGGACTTCCATTAAACTTGTAACATAGAAAATAAATGGATGTGGAAATCCAGTGAAAAGAATAATAATAATATCATATTGGAAAAATAATCGGGTAGATATAATTTTTATTCAGGAAACCCATATGGAGAATGAGCAAGCAATGATGTTTAAAAAAGGATGGACAGGTCATGCTTTTCACAGCTCTTTCAGCAGTAAGCGTAACAGAGTGACAATACTGGGGAATAAAAATGTAAACTTTTTAAGGATGAAGAAGGAAGAATTATATGTATTCAGGTATTACTAGAACTTCAGCAGATGGTTTTGTGTAACATTTCTGCTCCTAGTAAACCAGAACCAGTTTTTTTTTTTTTTTTTTTAACACCAGGTAAATACGGTAGTAGGGGACATGGAAGGCAAATTTGTTTTAGCAGAAGATTTTAATCAGGTGCTGGATCCTATCCTGGACATAAGTAATTTTCAGGGCTCTCAAATGAGTTCAAACAGGGCAGCAATTCACATGCTGACTAAAGACAATGAGACTATGGACATAATGAGACATATGGAGGCTGGCAAACCTTAGGACCCCTTCACACATAACACGATTGAAGCCGACTAGTGCAAGATGGAGGAGTTGCATGCCAGTCGTGAAAAATCGGAGCTGCCTCCAACACCTCATACACCTGTCGCTACAATTATTTGCGCACACCAGCGACTGAAAGACCTGTGAGAGCCCATTCGATCCCTTTCGCGGCAGGTGTCAGCCAAAATCCAGGTGACACACACGAACGTCCAACACAGCTCACTGGACACTTAGGAAATGTGTGGCCATTCATGATGTCAACAAGAAAATAGTGAGCATGTGACCACTTTCGAGCTGGATGTGGAATTTGTCTAAGTGGCCCCACGAAAGTGGAGTTGCCAAGCAACACACATGTGGCGTGCCAGAGTGTCGGCTTCCCCCCTCAACACATGTCATCTGTGTGTATCGCATGTATAGTAATTTCTCTTTTTAAAAAAAATGTGTTTATCTCCTAGCTGATTTTAGGCATTTTATGACAGTGATTATAAGACAGTTATAAGTTATAAGACAGGTATAAGACAGTGATTGTAGGGGTAAAGTGGTAAAGTTTCCATCTGTTAATCAGAGCTTTTGTAAATTGCAGGTTCGAATCCCACGAGTGGCATTTATTTTTTATTTAACCAGGGTTATCTAACAACAGGGTTCTGTATTGTATTGTATTTTCTCATGGACAGTATGACAATACTATCCATGCCGTCCATGCCGTCGCCTGCAATGACAGATATTTGCCCTCATCTAACTTGGGTGAATATCTGTCATTTTGGGCGACTGGGCATGGACGTCGGGCCTCTGAAAATGCATACCGCCCTCCAAAAGCACGTTATTGTATTACTGCTGTTTTTTATGGTGTGTAGTTTTTTTTTCCTCCACATCAGCATTGTGATGTGATTCCACACGTTCCAGATGGTTTTTATTTTTTTCCCCCACAGTGACTGTGCGATGTGGTTCCACACGCTCCAGCTGCTGGCACTGTGATCCCGCTGCAATGGTTTCGTGCACGCACACCATCACAACGGGACCGTTCACGCCTCCAACATCGACTCGATGTTATCGGGGTTCGCTCATTCGGGCTGTTTCACCCTGATTCCTACTTATTCATGCTATGTGTGAAGGGGCACTTAATGATAGAGAATATACATTTGTCTCCCAATGTCATAAATCACATTCTAGAATAGATTTCTTTTTAACTGCAACATCCCTAATAAATGTTGTAACTTGTAATATAAATACAATTGCGGTAATGGATCACACAGCAGTGGATTTAGGTTTTAACATGGATTGGGACTTGGAACAGAGAGGAAGGTGGAGAATGAATATTTCTTTGTTACAAGATGAAAAAAATTCAAAAAGGCTTTGGGAGAAGTCTTTCTTCCAGTTAAATATTAGTGGTACAGCACACATTGCACCAATATGGGAAGCCTCAAAATCATATATTAGAGGTAAACTGATTGTCCAGGCAACTACAAAGACGAGCTATAGTTTGAACAGAATCAAACAATTGGAAGATGAAATTAAGATTAAAGAAACTAAGTTATCAGAAAAGTAATGTGATTTATAATATCAAGAACTTTGTAAACTTAAATTCTACTTAGACGATATTTACAAAAAAAAAAAAAGCAGAATATGCATTGTATCGATTGAAAACTATAGTTTTTATGAAGAGGCTTCAATTATTGCTGTTTCACATATGATTCCATTAGTTAAACAGGGTGGCAGGGTAATCGCTGCAGTAAAGGATGCAAACAAAACCTTCCAGGAGTATTATAAAAAATTATACACATCTACTGTGTCAATATACACAAATGAAGAGGAGCTGGATCAGTTTTTGTCTAATATAGACACACTGATACTGTAGCCAAGTATGACAGAAGGACTGGAGTCCCCAGTAACCAAAACATTAGCTTTGATAACCATTAATCCGCTAACTGAAAAGTTATCTTTCATAACGCTATACCAATAAATTGCTAAAACAATTATCGGAAGTTACAGATAACTGATAACTTCTAGTATTGAGTCGGACGCAGCCACATCAGATTATACTGTCGGCTTCTGATAAACCAGTTTCACTTTAAGCGCCGCAGGGGCTGCTGGGTAAATTCAAAGATCAAGTCATTCCCAGGCAGGATCACAAACACAAAAAGAACACACGAAAAATAAATGAATAAAAAATAAAACCCCAAGCACTGTCATCTTTCAAAAGCAGTAAAACACAGTATTAGAAGTCACAGTGTATCTCAGTATATACACCGTCATTTACGAGCTAAAAGCTACTGCTTTTTTCACACGCTTTGAACCCTATGGCTTAAACAACCAAAATACGTCCATTAATGCATTGATTGGCAGAGTAAAAGACACATAGTAAATATAAATTCTTACCTGTTAGTTTCAGTGGGGTTCATTAAATTCTGAAGAAAAATAATAATCCACATAAAGCGTCCTGATGATCCAAAATGATATCTAAATGGTGAAGTAAAGTCCCTCTGTAACACAGCTGCGCTATGAGATCTCTCTCCCACCGAGTCTTGGCAATTATATGATCCCATCAGCCCCATAGAAATAAAATAAAATAATGTTAAAATTAGTCTATTTTGTTTTTGTGTCAAGCGGACAGTAACAGTGTCATGTCCAAAGTGAACCTGAAGTACACTACCCACAATGGTCCCTGCATTGACTGGCCAGTCAAGTATCACGCTTAATGATGGCGTCATCAGCAAGTGACAGCCAGTCTGCCACAAACACACGTCAGGGACTAAAATGTTTGATTTTAGGGTTTACAAACATTTTTGACCGTTAAACTTTGCTCACTTTACCAGCAAAAAAAAATGTTCTGATAACTTTCAGTTATCGGAACTAAATTTATCGGAAGATAATTGGTCCGCTGATGGTTTTAAAAGTTATCTGAAAAGCTAATCCGCTAACAAAAAAACATTAGCTTTGATAATTATCGGTTAGTGGATTAGCTGAACTGTGCCCACCACTGCCAATAATTGAGATGGAGGTAAGAAAAGCATTCTCATTAATGAATAATGGTAAATTACCTGGTAATGATGGTTTCCTAGTCAAATATTATAAACAATACATAGATATTACAGCCCCAATACTGTGCAAAGTGTACCAAGAAATATTAATGAAAGGGGAGATGCCTCCTGCTTTTAATGTGGCCTTGATAACATTAATCCCCAAAGCAGAGAGGGACACAACTGATCCCTCAAACATTAGACTGATAAGCCTGCTCAATTTGAATTACAAAATACTGACAAAAGTCTTAGCATTAAGATTACAACAGGTATTACCGGCTATTACTAATCCAAAACCAGATGGGTTTAATGAAGAGTAGGTCATCGTCTGATCATGTAAGGATGTTTTTGCATTTGGTGTGGTTAAGTCAAACAAAGAAGGTTCTTGTAGTTGCTATTTCTCCAGATGCTAAAAGGTCCTTTGATAAGGTGAGATGGGAATTTCTGGTTTTTACCTTGACACAATTTGGTTTTGGGCTGGGCTTTATTAACTGGGTTGAGGACATTATATAAACAACCAAAAGCTGCAGTAATAACAAAGGCATAATTTCACCTTTTTTTTTTGGTTTTACTAGAGGAACATGTCAGGGGTGTTTACTTAGTCCTTTACTTTGTATATATTTTTTGGAAGCACTAGCTATTTCCATCAGAAATAACCCACATGTTAAGGGGATTGAAACGGATACTAAGGAACACAAATTACTGCTTTATGCAGGCGATTGTAACTAATCCGGTGTCCTCTCTGCCATATTTAATGAACACAATGGAATCTTTTTCAAAGATATCAGATCAAACAATTAATTCGAATAAATCAGAAGCCATGCCAATTTCAAAAGTTTGCTCCTCAAATTTAGTTGGGAAGTTAAATTTCAAATGGACTCCAGTAGGAATGAAGTATCTTGGAACCACATTGAGCCAGGATTTGCAAGAGATATCTCAAATAAATTTGAGCCTCCTGTTAGAAAAGATAAAAATGTATTTTGATAGATGGAAAGAAAATTAATCTTACTTTGTGGGGCAAAATTAACATCAGAAATAAGGTAGTTGCTCCCCAGTTCAACTATGTAGCTGCAATGCTAACAATCCAAATACTGATCACTCAACTTCAACCGCTTATCCGTGATCGGGTCGCGGGGGCAACAGCTCCAGCAGGGGACCCCAGACTTCCCTTTCCCAGGCCACATTGGCCACCTCTGACTGGGGGATCCTGAGGCGTTCCCAGGGGTCTCCTCCCAGATGGACGTGCCTGGAACACCTCCCTAGGGAGGTAGCCAGGCGGCATCCTTACAAGATGCCCGAACCACCTCAGGTGGCAAATTTCAATGCGAAGGAGCAGCAGCTCTACTTCGAGCTCCCCACGGATGACCAAAGTTGATGCCAGCCACCCTCCTAAGGAAGCCATTTCAGCTGCTTGTACCCGTGATCTAGTTTGTTCAGTCATGACCCAAACCTCATGACCACAGGTGAGAGTAGGAATGAAGATTGACCACTAGATCAAGAGCTTCGCCTTTTGGCTTTCTTCACAACAGTACAGTAGAGGGAATGCAATACTGCCCCTGCTACATCGATTCTCCAGCCAATCTCATGCTCCATTGTCCTCTCACTCGTGAACAAGAGGTACTTGAATTCCTTCACTTGGGGGAAGACCGCATTCCCTACCCGGAGCAGGCAATCCATCGGTTTCCTGCTGAGAACCATGGCCTCAGATTTAGAGGTGTTGATCCTCATCCCAGCCGCTTCACACTCGGCTGCGAACCGATCCAGTGAGTGCTGGAGGTCACAGGCTGATGAAAATCAAAATACCAAATATAATTTCCTAAGAAATATGAAGATATAGTGAAGCTTTTTTGTGGGACGGGAAATTTCAATTTCAATTTATTTTAATTTCTACAGCGCCAAATCACAACAGAGTTGCCTCAAAGCACTTCACACAGGTAAGGTCTAACCTTACCAACCCCCAGAGCAACAGTGGTAAGGAAAAACTGAGGAAGAAACCCCAAGCAGACCAGACTCAAAGGGGTGACCCTCTGCTTGGGCCATGCTACAAACATAAATTACAGAACAATTCACGGACGAATATACAAGAAATGCTATTGGCGCACAGGACAGGAGGGTCGCCAACACAAATACAACTCCCATCTCTGGATGGAGCTGCACCTTAAACAGAGAGAAAAAAACAGAATCAGGCATCAGAAAGACAAAAAATACTGTATAATTTGCCAGCATTAAACAACAAGAAAAACAGAGAAATACTAAGGTGGTCGCCGGCCACTAGCCCAAAACCTCACTAAAAGACCCAGAAATTAGGTAAAGTTGAGGCCGCAGCCCACTCCAATTACTAATAAATGAATTAAAAGAGTAAAAAGTGTAAAACAAAACTGTACCAGTATGCTAGCGATATGAAAGAGAAAATAAGTGCGTCTTAAGTCTGGACTTGCAAATCTCCACAGAATCTGACTGTTTTACTGATGCAGGGAGATCATTCCACAGAACAGGGGCACGATAAGAGAAAGCTCTGTGACCCGCAGACTTCTTATTCACCTTAGGGACACAAAGTAGTCCTGCACCCTGAGAATGTAAAGCCCGGGTCAGTACGTAAGGTTTAATTAGGTCAGCTAGGTAGGGAGGTGCCAATCCATGAATAATTTTACAGGTTAGTAGCAGAACCTTAAAATCTGATCTCACTGGGACAGGAAGCCAGTGAACAGATGCCAAAGTGGGTGTAATGTGGTCGAACTTTCTGCTTCGTGTCAAACGTCTGGCTGCAGCATTTTGAACCAATTGGAGACCCCTAATGCTAGACTGCAGTAAACCAGAAAATAGAACATTGCAGTAGTCAAATCTACAACAGATAAATGCATGGATCAGGGTCTCAGCATCAGCCATAGACAGGATGGGACGAATCTTCGCTATATTTCGCAGGTGGAAGAAAGCAGTCCTAGTAATATTTCTAATGTGGAGGCCAAAGGACAACAGAGGATCAAAAGTTACCCCAAGGTTCCTTACTTTGTCAGTGTGATGTATGACACACGAGCCGAGGCTGAGCGTTAACTTCTCATCCAACCTCTCACTGCTGCAAGGCAATCTTCTAAGGATTTTATGTCAATGAGATTACCTGCAGTTATCGGCATGTATAACTGAGTATCATCTGCACAGCAGTGAAAGGTAATCCCAAAACACCGCAATATGTACCCAAGGGGTGCTATATAAAGAGAGAAAAGCAGGGGGCCTAAGACAGACCCCTGTGGAACCCCAAATTTCATGTCACTAAGGTTAGAGGTAGTGTTACTGTACAAAACACAGTGAGAATGACTGATCAAGTATGACGTCAGCCATACAAGGGCACTCCCAGTAATCCCAAAATGATTTTCCAGCCTATCAAGTAGAATATGATGATCCACTGTATCAAATGCAGCACTGAGATCTAACAGCAACAGAACCGTAGTGGTGTCCGAATCCATTGTAAGCAGAAGATCATTCACCACTTTAGTGAGAGCCGGCTCTGTGGAATGATATTTTCTAAAAGCAGACTGCAGTGGCTCAAAGAGATTATTCTCAGTAAGATAGTCTACGAGCTGCCGTGACACCGCTTTTTCCAGAATTTTAGAGAAAAATGACAGATTTGATATCGGCCGATAGTTTGTCAATAAACTAGGGTCAAGATTAGGTTTCTTAAGTAATGGTTTAATCACTGCAGATTTGAAACATTTAGGAACAGATCCAGAAGTTAAAGAAAGATTAATAATTTCCAGCACAGTCGGCCCAAGAGTGGGCCACATTTCCTTAAACAGTTTTGTTGGTATAGGATCAAATAAACAGGTTGTGCTTTTTGTTGACATTACGAGTTTTGTCAGCATACCTAGTGAGATACTATCAAGTTCTGTAAATCTAGGTAATACCTCAGTAGTGGCGCCCACCTCAATAGCAGGGTGTAGTGGCTGGGTTAAGGCATGCCGGGATCTGTTTAACCTGATGTCTTCTATTTTCTTCCCAAAGTAATCCAGGAAATCTTGTGCTGTAAAAGGAAAGCGAACTACAGGTGGTTGTCCATGCATAAGTGTTGCCACCATGTCGAACAAGAACTTTGAGTTATGCTTGTTTTTGTTGATCAAATCAGAGTAGTAAGTCCGCTTTGTAGCCAATAATGCATGCTTATAGTCTAAGATAGCATCAAGCCACACAAGGTGAAATTTTGAACGATGCCATTTCCATTCTAGACCTCTTGCTTTATGCTTGAGGTCACGCAGGTAATCATTGAACCAAGGTGACTGTGATTTGGGGGAGCGCGGTTTTAACACAGGTGGTGCAATCATGTCGAGTGTCGTTTTGAGCACTGAGTTTAAACTATACACAAGTCTGTCTACTGACTGGGTATTTGGCAAATGTGAAGCTAAGACATCAGGCAGTCTAGCTTCGAGTTCAGTCTTAGTTGAGGAGTTGATGCATCGCCGTAATGATATATAAGGTTGTTGTTCCACTAAACACAGCAGCGAAACTGTAAACTTAATAAGTGAGTGATCAGACACCACTGATGTAAGAGGCATGATGTTCATATTCGTGACAGCAATACCACGTGCGAGAACCAGATCCAGGGTATTTCCACTAATGTGCGTCGAATCCCGAATGCATTGCCGAAATCCTAATGCATCCACAATTTCCATAAATGATTTGCAGAGGGGATCAGAAGGCTTATTTATATGAATGTTAAAGTCACCAATGATCAGAATGTTATCTACACTAGTTGACAAGTTAGAGATGAATGCACCAAATTCATCTAAGAATTCAGAATATGGGCCAGGAGGCCTATATACAGTGACAAAGTAATATGACTGATTTTTATTCTTCTGACCTTGGCAATGTGTAATATCCTGAGCAGAGCAGAGAATCAGATGCTCAAACGAGTGATATTTGTAACCCCCAACAGCTAATAAGCTAAACCTAGATTTATAAATAAGAGCAACACCCCCGCCTTGCTTCGCATCACAAGGGACGTGACTAAATGTATATGCTGGTGGGCAGGCCTCATTTAAGGGGAGGACAACTGTAGGATTAAGCCAGGTTTCACATAGCCCAATCATATCTAAGTGATGATCAATAATTAGATCATTGATCAACAATGATTTTGAGGACAGTGATCTTATGTTAATGAGACCCAGTCTAAGGACCTCAGTGGGGTTGACAGTTCAACTGTTTGGGTTTAGGGGTGGTTCCAGAGTAGCATATATAAGATGCCTAAAAGTAGGTTTAGGTTTGAGACATTCCACGCGTGTTGTAGGTAGCAGACATGAAATCTTTGCTATTGCTTGAACAACCACTGGGCCATCCTCAATTTCAACATCATCCAATATAGTAATGGGTATTAAATTTGGAAAGCATATCCCTGTATGATTTTTATGGACATGACTACGGAAGCAAGCCACAGTCTCAACATGTTGAAATTCCCTCCCTGGCAAATAAACTGCACTATCACCATAGTGGAGTTTCTGCACTAAATTCCCCGCTAAGATAATGGATTCCACACCCACATTTGTCATAAGCCTTGCAGGGTCTCTAATCACCTGCTCCGTGGCCTGCTGCAGATTCCTAATGTTACCCTCCCTGTCGAGCTCTATCTATGTTCACAGACAAGATGGCAGTGCCTTCCCCAGTAGGGTAAGAACAAGAATAAATTTTAACAAATTGTACACTCCCAAAGACAAGGGAGGACTGGGCCTGCCTAATCTCAGATTATACTCCTTATCATTTGAAATGACCAAACTATCTAAACATTGGAACAAAATGGTGGAGTAGACTGGATGAATATAAAGTCAGATCTGTGCTATCCATTTAATCCTATTGATGTTTTATTGCAAAACCCAGAAAGTACAACAAATCGCATTTTTAGTCATGCAAGAGATGTCTGGGACAAGGTTCATAAAATCTAGAAGTTGTCACCTCATGTTCAAAAATATTCATTATGGAATAACCTTCCCATTCGTATAGGAAGGTCAGTGGTATACTGGAGGCGGTGGCATTCAAGTGGCCTACACACTTGGATAAGGCGGCATGGTGGCTTCATGGTTAGCACTGGTGCCTCACAGCAAGATCGTGGAATCGATTCCCGGCCTTTCTGTGTGGAGTTTGCATGTTCTCTCCGTGTCTGCGTGGGTTTCCTCTGGGCACTCCGATTTCCTCCCACAATCCACCCCCCCCCCCCAAAAAAAAACATGCTTATTTAGGGTCTGCTCCCTTCTCTGCCCCTGATCAAGACAGCGTCAACATCTGAAGTTGGTCCCCGGGCGCTGGACTGTGGCTGCCCACTGCCCCTCGTGGTTAGATTGTGTCTAACTGTAATTAGGATAGGTTAAATGCAGAGGACAAGTTTCGTTGTATGTAAATGTATATGTGCAATGACAATAAACGCTCTATTCTACACTACTGGGGATCTTTACAAACAGGGTGCTCTTATGTCATACAAAGATCTGTCTGAACATTGTGGCCTTAAGGACAAAGACCAATTTTGGAGACATTTCCAGATAAGGAACCGCGTGAACTTCAACTATAAAATTGCTGGCAATGGTGGTCTTAGCTATTTGGGTCTGCCACAGGAGTATCACACAGCCTCACAGTTTTATAAAATTACCAGTAGTTTTGTGAGCACTGGCGATACTAATATGAAAAAAGCGCCTGGTCAAGGATTTGAGAAGAAATTGAACTACAGAGATGGTTAACTATTCTGGCAGAATGTAGTAAGAAAGTAAAGGAAGCAAAAGGGAAATTCAATCAGTATAATATACTTCACAGGTAATATCATAAACCAGTAAGGTTACAGAGAATGAAAATGATGATGACTGATATTTTATGATGGAAATGTTGGATAGCAATGGTAACTTTTCTTCACAGTATTTGGGAATGCCCTCGAATTGGACTATTCAGGACTGAAGTGTTGCACATTCTGAGCGGATGGTATGGCTCTAAGATTCTTCAGAGTCCACGTCTTTGTTTGCTAGCCGATACATCCCAAGTGATAAATTTGTCAAAATCTACTTTTTCAGTTGCTATGACTGGTATAATTACAGCTTTAAGGATCATCTTGAGACATTGGAAAACAACCAAGGTTCCGGATGCGGTAGAATGGCTAGATGCAATTGTGGAAACATCATACAAGTGTATGCTCAACAGATAGAAAACGAAAATGAATGATGGGACTCCATTATGGATTAAGTTTTAGAGTTATGCAAGAAGGCTTTCTGTTTAGTTAACTGAAAAATTTAGTATTCTGTGTCCTTAATTGCACCCTATGTACATCAGCACTTTTTCTCTAATAATGCACTTTATGTGAGTCTGCATCAGCACACATCTAGCATCTGTTGTACGCATATATATGTTGTATATGTTGTTTTTTTGTTCTGTGTGGTTGGATGTGATATATTGCTTTTTTATGACATGCTGGCTTTCTTAATGAGTCGGTGCTGAAGAGATGCTGCTAAAATGAAGTTTCATTGTGTCCACAATGACAACAAAGTTCTATTCCTTTTGGGTTTAACATGATCTCATTTCATGCGATTGTTTATTATGCACGGTGTGTTTCAACAACTAATAAAACTTAAATTATATATATATATAAATAATAGCAGTCCAAACCAGTATCCTTCCACCACCTTGCTATCTTCTGACTTTAAGTGGTGGCATGTGTCTATTACTGATCCAGTTATGGCCCCATCCATGTGGTCCATTAAGAGTCACTCTCAGTTCATCGGTCTTCAGATATTTCTTGGCTCAATCTTAATGTTTCAAATTGTGAGCCTTGTTCAGTGGTGGTTGTGTTTCAGCCTTTCTTACCTTGGCCATGCCTCTAAGTATTGAACGCCTTGTATTTGTGGACACTACAGGTAGGTTGCAGTTATGGAATATGCTGGTCCTGGAGGATAATGGGTTCCTGGTAGCATCATATTCTTACATTTTTTTCCCCCATTTGTGTCTTTTCTTTTCCACACTCTTCTTAAGACCCTGTTGAGTACTCCATTAATATTCCTAGGGGGTTGGGGGGACAAGGCAGAGTAGTGGGGCCTATCCCAGCAGGCATAGGACGAGAAGCAGGGTACACTCTGGACAGGACACCGGTCTATTACAGAGCCACATATAGACGGACAAACGCATTCACACCCACACTCACTCACCTTCAACTGCTTACTCCAATTAAGGGTCAGGGGGTGAAGGAGGGGGCTGGAGCCTATCCTAGCAGTCACAGGGCATGAGGCAGGGTACACCCTAGACAGGAAGCCAGTCTATTGCAGGTCCACATAAAGACAGAAAAATACATTCACACCCACACCTATGGACAATTTAAAGTTTCCAATTCACCTGACCTGCACGTTTTTGGATGTGGAAGGTCTGAGGGATATTAACAGTAGTGGGCACAGATAACCAAAAAATTAACTTCGATAACAGATAATCAGATAACTGAAACATTATCTTTGATAAAGTTAAAACAATAAACCACCCAAAAATGTATCGGAAATTACAGATAACCGATAAATTCCAGTATTGTCTCAGGTACACTTGCAATTACTAACGAGCTGATTTTGAGTTTAACACCACGATCCCTTCTGAAAGCATCAAAGGCGACGACAGACCCAAACAATGAGTCAGCACTTCTGTCTTTGAGCGTCAGGCACCCTGCTGGAAGCTCCAGTCTACTACATGGCTTCCAGCATAAACACAGCTGAGAGGAGCCACAAAGCTCAAGTCTCTACTCAAAACAACGCTGCCGCTAGGCGAGGTCTTGCAAAATAAAGCAATGGTGACTTATGGTTTGGTGTAAATAAAATGAATACTGACAGAATAACTCCATTAATGTCACTTCTGTCATTTGTGCAAAGTTAAGATATATATCTTTTAATGTTGAATAATGCACTAATTCTGAAGTTTTGTAACAAACACAGACAGATGGCATTCTGGGTAAAATCTGCCTCCGCTAACACTGACTGGTTGACTCATTCATTCTGTGTAAACCAAAACGTTAATGTGAGGTGTGTCATGTGTTGGTGTTTACATATAGATGTGCTTTTGTAAAATATGCCATTTTTAAATAAAAAAAGCCATTTTCAAAAAAAAAAAAAAAGCCAAGTTGTAATTAGATAACCGTCTGATATAACCGGTGTCAAAAATAAATAGAACACTGCCATGATCTACTGGTGCCAGTGCGAGTTTTGGCCCTTTTTCAGCTGATTTTTCATTTGCGCGAGAAATTTTTGGATCGCACTGAGTTTCAGGTTAATTGAGCGTCCTGCATCGTTTAGTATACATGGAGTAATGAGCTGCGTTTAACATCTCACGACCACCTCCTGATCAGCGATCGTATGGTCAGAAGAAAATCAAACCTGTTTGATATTCTGGTCAGCCATCGTGAGGGTATGCCGCTGCTGAAGCACTACAAGCGTCCAACCTCTCGCACTGTGCCTGTGCAAACACCGCAGACCTGTCTTGTAATGGTTTTTTTTGTTTTATTTTGTTGTTTTTAGACATTGATGTCTCCCATTGAGAGATTTTGTAAATTAAGTTTGAAAAAACAGCTTGTGTTTACATTTTGCTTCTGAAAACACAAGTCCAACGTGTGGTTTTTGAACGTACAATGTGTATGAGAACATAAATCGTGCGCTCTGAACTTTACACCGTGTGGTTTGCTGGAACCGAGTACAGTGATTGAAAATATCACCCCAGGTTCAGGGTGAATACTGCCATGAACACTACTGGCCAGTAGATGACAGTAGAGACCTTGAAAACTTGCCAAAACAAAATTCCAGATAATCTGTGTCTGCTATTCTGCTATGTTTAAGATGCGTGGAATTTAATAAACGCAAACACATTAACAACATCTATAAACCCAGAGAATATATTCACAACAGTTTTAGGCACTAGAGTTTAATGCTGATCAGAGTGTTTCAAATGCATTTCTCATGTTGTGAACGTACTGAGATTACCCTATCATACCCATAATGCACCTGGACACAGCATGTCCACACTAAAACCTTAAAAATTTGTGCATTACTTTAAAACTAAAACATATATCTGATAATTTCACTTTATAAAACTTCAGATGTGACGTTAATTTAAATAACTTGTCCGAAATGAGTTTGGTTAAAATTTGAACCATAAGTTAAAAATGTATGCCTCTGGATGACTTGGTTGATATTGGCTGCATATCAGTATGGGGTTAAAAGAAATTAGGTTTTTTTTGTGACCAGTTCTCCTTTGACTGCAGAGAATAGAGCGGTTTCTTCTAGAAGCAGCTCTCCTCTGTTTGCAGAGGGTAGAACTACACATCTGCTACAAAACATTTAACAGGTAGGTAGCTAGTCAGCTTTGTTTACCACGTTAATAGTCTAAAAATGACCGGACAAAAATTTATTGGAAGATAATTAGTCTGATAATGATTTTCAGAGTTATCTGAAAAGATAGTCAGATAATGAAAACATTATCTTCAATAATTATCAGTTATCTGATTATTGGAACTGTGCCCACCACTGGATATTAACAAAAACAAAGTGGCGTTTTTTTCTTTATTGAACTGATCTAGTGTGTCAAAGTTCAGCCAATTTATATGAGTTTGTCCTCATTATTTGGTGAATTACGAGGAGATAGCATTTATTTTGTTTACTGTGGTAACTTGCAAAATTGTTAGCAAGTTACCACAATAAACAAGCTCACAAAACAATGCACCCCATTCTGCACACAACAGTTGCTTGCATGCATTATATTGGCGGTTGTAAATATTTTGTGATTAAACACCTGAATTAGAAAACTGGTCAACCTCTATAATGAAAAGCCCAACAGGTCAATTTATACATGTCCATCATGCACAACTTCACACAGTCGTAGAACACTGTATGAAGTTCAGTTTAAATTGATCAACCAGTTTAGGAGTTGTGCTTATTAAGTCATTATCAAAAAGTCTAATTTTGTTTTGGAAAAGCCTTAGCATTAAAGATGCACAGATGATGGATATATCCATGGGCAGTGCAGATAATATGTAGGTTGGGCGGGCAAAGTAATAAAAACTAACATTCTGATTAATTGCGGGTGGGTCACGAGAAGTTAAAATAAATCATTAACGCATAAAATACTGAGTGCATTCTCTGACGTGATTATTTTTAAAACTTAATTTTCCCTCACCTTTACAGACTCTTGTTTGGTTGCACAGTTGTGGGGTCCACTTCAGCCATATTCATTCAACCATCACTGAAAAAAATCAAGGCGATGTGGCTCAGAGTAAAAGTCACAGAGTGTATGCTGGACAGGTTCCAAAATACGTGCTGAGACTCCAGTCACTCTAAAATTCGGCGACTGGGTTTACAGACGCGTGCCAAAGCAGGTGGCTGAAGGAATGTACACCAACAGCTCGAGAGCTGTCAAACATTTTCCCTTCGTCACTCCCCCCGCTGGCCCAACCTCACACTCCACGTGCAGGCTGAGCTGTTGAGATTAATGTAATGAATATATTCAATATTAATGGGTGATTCTTTAACTACTGGCAGTATTGGCCTTGTAAATGTAATTTCCACCACACCATTGCCTTACAATATAAAGCGCCTTGGGGCAACTGTTTGTTGTGATTTGGCACTATATACATGTGCTCTGATGTCACAGTTTATCTCCATAGAAACTACCCAAACAATCTTTCATACAAACTCTTTAGGGACATTACAGTGTTGTGGTGGAAATTACGGCAATAGTGTGGGACAACTACATTTTGTTTAAAAAAAAATCACAACAGTTGTATGACACTGAATACCCCAATTATGTTTTGATTATTTTACTGATATTTTATTCAGAGATATTTTAAAACATTAGAAAAAAACGTTTCTTTACCATTCATTTTTATCATTGAAGATCAAAAGTCTGGGTGTGGGACAAGCACAAAACGGCAATATTTGCATATAATGATGCTGAAAAAAGGTGAAAAAGTCATCATAGACTACTAGAACAAATTTCTTAACACACTTTCATTGTAAAGATAACTATAAAAGTGTGAAATTTCCCCTTTTTTCTGTTTTTCATACAATATGATCAAAGGACATAATAAGTGCCCGTAGGCTAAGAATCACCCTAATGCGTTGTGGTTTGTCCCCTGTCTGTGTCTTATCTGTTGTGGGTGCTTTCCTGGTTTGCACTCTTTAGCCATTCTTGAGTTCCACTTTAGTTTTTAGCCTTTGTTCCTTGGTTTTGGACTTTTGTTACTTTGTGGTTTCTCCTTTTAGTTTGGTATTTAGTTAGGTAGTTCTGTCTGTTTCTACTCACCCCCAGAGTTCCTTGTGGCTTGTGTCACTCTGTCTGTCAGTTCCTTGAGGTTTGTGTTTGTTTGTCACCTGGTCTCCCTCACAGCTGTTTCACGTTCCCAATCACACCACCTGTCGCTCGTCTACTCGTCTATGTCACTGTTTAGTACTTCACTGTTCCCCTTATTTTTGCTGGATTATTGTGATTACTACATTTCTGACCCCTACACTTTGACTCCTACATTGTGACTCCTACTCATGGCTCCTGTGCTCCAGTGTCTGCTCATCCAAAATCTGTTTGGTTGTTAGATCTTTGACTTCTCTTTCCTGCCTGCTGTACATATCCCATTCCTCTGTTTGTTGGAATGCACTTCAGTTTCGGGTAAAATAAACCACCTTTTTCTTTACATTCCATGTGGTCCACTGTCTGCAATTTTGGGTTCCTTCTGATACAATACATAAAAATTGTGAGATTAGCGTGATTATCAAATAAACAGGCCATCAATCCTCAAATAAATTACTTGTCTTCTGTGTTTTTTTCTTTGTTCTCAACTCTGAAAGGATGTATTCATTTCTACAGTCAATTATCTAGCTTCAAGTCACTGACAGCTAAACTTTTTTTTAAATTGGCTGTATGTGCTCTGCAGAGGTGTGCATTGACATATTCTGCTTGTGCAGGGCAGGCGATCTGAACACCTCTCATACAGGCACAAATGTTTCCCCATTCAACTGGTGCATAATTCTTATTCTTTTTTTGATCAGAATACGCCGTAGATCTTGCAGTAGAATAATTGTAATGATGGTTAGGTGGAAGTCGGTGTGAATGTCTAAGTGACAATTAGAAAAACGTTTTGGTGCGGGTGGATAACTGCTGGATGATTTATTTTTAGCAGCAGGTTTGGACAACGCTGGTTGTGATCTATGCATCTCTACTCAGCATGTACCCTCTAATGTGTATGAAAATTTGTGGGAAGACTGATTACGAGGAGAAACAAAAAAAAATTCTGTTTTGGCTGTGTCTGATGTTTTACAGATGCTATACCCAACCACTGTGGTGACGAAACAATTACGGGTAATGACTGAAAGAATAAGGTTGCGGATACATGCAGTGGAAATGAGATTTCTTCATCTGGTATCTGGGCTTACACTCCAGGACAGGGTAAGAAGACTGACTATCTGGGAGCGACTTGGAGTAGAGCTGCTGCTTCTGCGCCTCGAAAGGAGCCAGAGGTGGTTCAGGCATCTGGTGAGAATGCCCCCTGGTTGTCTCCCTCTGGAGGTCTTCCAGGCACGTGCAGCTTGGAGGATACATGTAGCAACTCCGACCAGAGCCACAGCAGCTGCTTCAGTTTAAAGATTAAAGCTGTACGGCCTTTCAGATTTCACAAAAAAGACAAAATTGAGTTTCTGCTGAAATCCAAGCATTATAATTTAGGTTTATTTTTGTAAAGTTGCAAAATTACAGCTCATTTTCAAGAAAAGAACATATTTATTTGGGGGCAATTCCATGGCAAATATTTTCTCTTCCTTCAAATCGCGTTGTGTAGATGGACTGCAGGTGGAAGTGTGTGTGCGCATATGTGAGGGTTTTGAGATTACCTGTGACCTGACCCACTCACTTGATGCACGTTGCCGGGGCATGCATGCTAACATCGGTAAGATGTCTTATAAATCACTTCAAAGGTGTTACCTGGTTACAAAAACAGCGGTTTTAGATTCAAAAGTGTTTATCTCTCACTAACTTTCACAACATATATGAGAAATAGATTTATACAGAAAAAAAGCTGTTTTGGAGCATTTTCTGACATGTTGGTTTATTTTCTTCAAGCGAGCAGGCAGCCGACATCATGATCCCTTTCTTTATGCCATTTGACAGTCGCATGTCCTTCCCGGTGTCCCTCGCACTGATTAGAGGAAGCCCCCACGTGATCCGACATTGCTACCAAAGGTAGGTAATGGCGTCTGATCACTTGAATTTTTTCCCCTTCAGGGGTCGAAATTCTAAATCATTTCCAGACAGCGTGAATTTTTATCATACTGGCAATATATTATGAATCCTTTATTTAAATGGTCAGAAATAAAATTATAGTGGTGCCAAAGGAAATTCTCTTTATGACTTAAATCTTCAAAAACCAGAGGCCGTACACCTTTAAAGCTCACCACTTAGCGACTCCAGAACTGCTTATTTCTATTTTATGGCCTATTTCAGCTTTATTTATGTGAAACAGTCATCACTAATGTAGTTCTGTGATTTTACTATAATATGTTTACCTTCTGTATTTCATTCTTGTTGAAAGTAGTGTTTTAAAGACCACTGCAAAATTACTTTGAGGACACTGCGTGGAAGACAGCACTGAACAAAGAGCAGGTTGATGATCAAAAAGAGATATTTTTCAGTATTTCCCTCACTTTCCAAATACTAAAAACACTCAGCTGGTGGGAATCTGTCAGACATACACAATCAGTTACAGACACTCAACAGGTGACATTTCCTGCACACGTGCAGTGACACATATAGTGCATTCAGACATGGATGTCAAAGAAGTTGGTGCATTGTAGCAAATATGTTAAAAAGTCAGATTTAGTCTACAGTGGCAGAGCTATGTGCTCTCTGAGTGCACTAATTCACTGCATATATTTAGTGTAGCAATCTCTGGTGCCTTGTGAGAGCATGTCTCATGACCGCTCGGTGCATGTTTAAGGGATAGGAGGCCTAACTGAGCAGCACATGGCTCTGCGATGTGAGTCACTGAGAACAGCACTGCTGAAAATAAAACATGTTGCTGTAATGATGGAGGTGGGAACGCAAGGACGTATTGGCAAGAAGATATGATTCAATCGCCTGGACTGCTTCTTTTTTTTCTCCCCTTTTAAACAAACACCAGACGGCCATCCGGCTGGTATGACAATATCACTTTTTAGATTTTAACAAGCGCCGATTCCCTGCAGCTTCCCCTCCCTTTACAAAAACAAATTCACAATTAACTTCAACAGATTCGAGAGAGCGCTTTTGTCTGTTTACATCTTCAAATGTTCGGAGTGTAGATAGAAAACGAGCTGGTCCATAATCCAGAGAATCGTTCTGGTAATTCCTTGTGTGGAATAATTACATTGACAGGTGCTCAGGGTTCGCGTGGGAAGTTAACCTGGTGAATAGAAAGACGACTATTGAAGTGCTGTGAATCTGGAGAGAGAACAGCCTGATATTTTGGGCTGGAGTTTGCCGGTGTCTGGATAGGAACATGACTACTTTTGCTGCAGCTGCTTCACAAGCCTTTTCTGTCGCTGTTTTCACCATCAGGGAGCCTGGTTTTCTATCCTCTGGCGTTGTAGAGCAGATCTGGAAGAACAAAGAGTTTGCTGGTTGCCACGCACATCGAGTACATTCACCTCCTATTGATGCCAAAACAAACCCGAATGATTTATTTAAATTTAGTTTCTGTTTCTCGTCCAAAATGTGGATTGAAGAACAGAGCTCACCCCGTGTTGTGCAGAGTGCAAACAGACATGTTTCGGGCGGTACAAATGAATCTGAAGTAAATTTCACACAGTCATGACTCCAGATTTTCACCCCCCCACCCCCCAACAAATTATTACAGTATTTTCATCAAGGACATTTTCGCCCACATACTGAATGTTTGTTGGTTTGTCAAATTGATTCCAGTTACTACAAACATCACTGCTTATACCACTCGTCAAGTGGAGTCCAGAAAAGAAACCATTAAATCTGGGGCGGGGCCACGAGAAGCTTTAGAGGCAGACTTCTTTATATATATATATATATATATATATATATATATATATATATTTACTTTTTAAGTAAAACAGGTGATAGTCTAGTGTTAAGCGTTGGGCGTCAGACCAGAGGATCCTCAGTTAAAAAACTCAGCCAGACTGTGAAAATCACTAAGGGTCCTTGGGCAAGGTCCTTAATCCCCTAGTTGCTCCTGGTGTGTAGTGAGTGCCTTGCAGGGCGGAACCCTAACATCGGTGTGTGAGTGTGTCTGTGTGAATGGGTGAATGTGAGGCATCATTGTAAACAGGCTCCTCTCCTGTGGAACCAGCTCCCAATTCGGATCAGGGAGACAGACACCCTCTCTACTTTTAAGATTAGGCTTAAAACTTTCCTTTTTGCTAAAGCTTATAGTTAGGGCTGGATCAGGTGACCCTGAACCATCCCTTAGTTATGCTGTTATAGACTTAGACTGCTGGGGGGTTCCCATGATGCACTGAGTGTTTCTTTCTCTTTTTGCTCTGTATGCACCACTCTGCATTTAATCATTAGTGACTGATCTCTGCTCCCCTCCACAGCATGTCTTTTTCCTGGTTCTCTCCCTCAGCCCCAACCAGTCCCAGCGGGGGACTGCCCCTCCCTGAGCCTGGTTCTGCTGGAGGTTTCTTCCTGTTAAAAGGGAGTTTTTCCTTCCCATTGTCGCCAAGTGCTTGCTCACAGGGGGTCGTTTTGACCGTTGGGGTTTTTACGTAATTATTGTATGGCCTTGCCTTACAATATAAAGCGCCTTGGGGCAACTGTTTGTTGTGATTTGGCGCTATATAAATAAAATTGAATTGAATTGAAGTGCATTGCGCTTCTGATTCTGATGGAAAAAGCACTATATAAATCAAAGTACGTAGAAATGATTATTGTGAAACATACGCAGTGAGAAAATTTGGCCTGTATCAGAATAAAACTCGATTTATGTGTTAGCAGGACATTTCTGAGCAATTAACTTAAAAAAAAAAAAATAGAAAATTTTTAAATATTGGAACTGTGGTGTGGTATATGAGTACAACAGATTTTCAAGGAGATTTGAATAAGTTAGCAATAGCATTTATTTTTTCAAACTGCAAATTACACTGTTATAATTTATTTTCACAAAACACAGAGAGAAGCTTGGGTCCAATCTGGAAAAGACACAAACATTTATGGTACATCTGTGAAAAGGGGCAGAGCCAGGAAATTGGCAGATTTATGCGCTCCAGTGGGTACCCTGCTAGTTAAATTAATTAAATTTCCATCATATTTTACTGAGTTTTCTCAATTCAGTTAATCTATACAGTGCCAAATCACAACCCAAGTCACCTTTAGGAGCTTCCCAAGAGTAAGGCAAGGTGTAGCCCTTACCAACCCACCTGAGCAAGCACACTGGTAACAGTGGTCAGGAATAACTCCCTCAGGCCTTTCTGATTATATCAAGAAACTTCAAGCAGACCAGATTCAGTGGGGTAACCATCTGCTTTGGCTATACTACCAATAACCAAACAACAAGCAAAACAGAACACAACAAAGAATTGGCAAGCATGCAAAGATAGAGTTGATTCAGCTAAGCAACCAAATACTTCTGGAGTCCAGTGGTTGCAACAACCTCTAAATAAATAGATACAATTTTGAGCACAGCGCCATTTATTATTACAATTTACTAATTTTATTGTTATCATGATTGAAGCACTGCTGTTTTTCATTCTTGTTCTTGTACCCGAGGAGAGGAGATGCTGATTTTGTGACAGTCAGTGTTTGTCTTGTGGGCTTTTAGCCTCATTGCAAAGCAGAAAGAGGCTACTGTTAACAGTCACGTCTGTCTGTCTATCTGTCTACAGTGATATCTCCAAAGCACAAAGAGAAATTTCAAACAAACCTGGTAGATAAACTCAGTGAACTGTCCTCTCAGGAAACAGGTCATGTCAAAATAATTAGTCTAAGGTCAGGGTCAAATCAGAGGTCATTGTTTACTGCCAGCAGCGATATCTTCAAAAATCCAAAGAGCAAATTCTGTTAAACTTGGTGGATAAATTCAGTGGCCAATCCTCTTGTAACACAGGCCATGTCAAGGTCACAGGTCTAAGGTCAAGATCAGCTGAGAGGTCAGTGTTTAAAACACATTAATGTTTGTATTGAAGGAACTACATGAGATATTGAGACGTGGGTTTCTGAAGAGACGTTTGCTCTGCTGGAGCTAACAAATGTAGAAGACCTCTGATGTGAATGATGTGGAAAAATTAGCTGGCAGCATTCTCTTGTGTGTTAGCCTCTTAAAACATTCGGGGAGGGATCCTGCAATTTATGTTGCAGTATTAAAAGTTGTATATGTATTTTTAATGGTATCATCCAGCTGTGACTCATGCTCGAATATTAAAACAAGGGGAAGAGGAAAAACAATTTTGGGACTCATATTTATGATCGTCTTACTATTTTTTTCCCACCAACATCACGGTCTTCTCTGATCCTTCCAGCGTGTTAAAGTTACAAGGCTGACACAGTGGTGTGCCTGAGTTAAGGTCAGGTCAGATTCTGAGCTCGGCTTGAGAAGATGATGCATAATAACTGGGAGATGAGCAGATGAGTACCTGAATCTGTGGACAGGGCTCCGATAATCAAGTGGGGGCAATGGAGTCAAGTGACCTATCTGTATGATAGGGCACGGCTCCGGTGGCCCCTCTGGCCTGTGTATCAGGAGGAGATAATGTGCCGCCTCTGCAGATCTCCAAACTGTCCTGCATGAACAAGATCCCTCACCCCTCACACGCAGTGTGAAGCCAAGAGGTGAGGCAGCAGGGAGAGCAAACAACTTTACAAAAACGAGGTTATCATTCACGTCATGTGGCAGATTTTACTCTTAAAAATAACATCTAGTTTTCTTCTTTTTTTGGAGGGGGGGGGGGGGGTGAACCTGCCACAGCTTCAGGCAAATTCCCTTTAATGAAGATCATTTTATTGTGGAATGACGATCAAACGGAGAGTCAAAACAAAATGCATCTTGTACGCTTTTTGCACACATAATCCTGTCTACCACTGCGCAGCTTTTGGGTGCCATCCAAAATGAGGCAAATTCACAATATCTGGTGGTATGAAGCTGGCTGGTACCCTGCAAATGCCTAGATTTAACAAGTGACCTTAAAATAGGCTGGTGTCTGTTTGCAGAGCGGCGACATGCTTCCGCCTCTCCCATCTGCAGGCTCATGGAAAGGACAGATAGCGTGGGACCTGAGGGCGATGTTAAAAGTCTTTCTGCCTCCCCTTTTGTTTCCACCTTGCTTCTCCCGTCTGGGTACAGCAGGAAGAACGGAACTGCTGTAAGGTGACACAGAACGGCTGTGTGTAGCGGTGTGGGCGGTGTCCCTGTCAAACCTCTTGCAGTGTCTGCGAAATACTCAAATCAAGCAATCGTGCATACTGCAGAAGAGTAAAGAGGAGCCACGTCGTGGGAAAAGCTTCACTGAGGTCATTCACACAGTATTCATAGTAACATTCACTTTATTACTTCATCTGTTATGATTAAGACTATGTTTTAGCCTCGGCTTGCCATTTGCCTACAGACAGGATTACTCTCAAACTCAACTTTCATAGATCTTTTTAGCTGGGGGTAACTTTTAGACATCTCTGAAGGGGTTATAGGCTTCTCTGGCTGTGATTTGAGACGCTGTGCATCATGCAACTTTTGTCTGTGGCATCAGCAGTTATGCAGCTTCATGGTTGAGTGCCACAGAGAAGGATTTTCTTGAAAAGATGATGTGAAACTATAGCTACAGTTGGCCAGAAGGCACATGGAAGACTCAAGCCTGGATCTGATCTTTTTTCTTGTTAAAAAAAAATCCTCCTCTGTGATTTACCATGCAGTACTACACAGTTTGCATTTTTAAATAATTATGTAAATGAAATCCAAGACATATTCAATGACTTGGAAGTGTTCATGTATTCATCCTCTAACTTGTCTCAACAAAACTGGCTGCAAAAATGACGATCTTGTTGTGCTTATGAACAGGGGCACACACTTATGCATTCCATTATTTTGCCTTTGGAATTTTTTTAAAATTTCATGTTGCTATTTGTTTTCTCTACAATTTCAAAGAGTACAATTTTAATATAAAGAAGCCAAATATTTTTTTTATTTAATGTTGTAATAAAAATATGTTCAAGCTCAGCGGGGCACCAATGTTTTCACAGCACTGCAGCTCAAAAACTAAAAAAAAAACAGACATGGAGACAAAAGGTTATGGTAGCTCGTGGGCATAAACATGCATATTTGGTGTAGAATCACAATGAAAACTATGTATGTGCATGCACAAAAACACAAATGCATTCAAATAATTTTTTACCACAGTAATAAAGCTGTGTGTATTCATGCTTCTCTTTTAGAAATCGCAGTGGTTGTGGAAGTCAGTGGTCATGCACAATTCTACTGTCTATTCCCAACTTTTTCTGTGAATGGACGCAGACATGCCCTCAGAAACATATTTACAATCTACCTCTATCTGTCATTAAAAAGACACACCCATTCTGTCACAGAGTGGAGAACAATGCGGAAATTAAAAAAGAAAAAGTGCACACAGAACATGATGTGGTGACAGTCCTTGGAGAGGAGGAAAAAGGAAATACATTTCATTTTGGTGGACTGTTATGGAATCATGATTAAAAGAAAAGCCAGTAAAAGAGGAAAATAATAGAGGTGATTAACTTGTGTGACAACTGCACTAACAATAATCAAACAAACAAAAAAAATGTAAGAAACCTTATATCTAATAAGAGGGCTGTTGATAGTTTGCACTGGGTTATTTACATTGCAGTTTGTGACTGTAAATAATTCACCATTTTACCATTATGTGTGCATGAACAGAAATAATATTTTTTAATAAGACGTTCTGTGACATTAGCTGCTTTGTTTTAGATCTCACCATATTTCATCCTCCTTTTCAAATTTAATTCTTGCCTCGTTCAGAAAAATGTGTGTACTCCTGGTCTGAAGAATGTGACGTGCGATTATTCTCACTGCACAGTCTTCCCTTAGAAATTGCGATTCACGTGGAAAAAAGTGTACATGTGATTTTTATGCACACACATCATTTTAAAATATGCTCAGACCTAAATGAATACAAACCAAATTTGTATAATGAAAATACATATTTTTTAAAGTTACTGAACAGAAACATCAAAACAAAATGCTTTTATAAAGTGTGAAAAATTATAAATTAGATTAGATTAGATAGAACTTTACTGATCCCTTGGAAAGACCCCCCAGTTGCTCCCGATATGTCGTGGGCGCCTTGCATGGCAGCAGCCTCACATCGGGGTGAATGTGAAGCACTGATGTGTAAAGCGCTTTGAGTGTCTGATGCAGATGGAAAAGCGCTATATAAATGCAGTCCATTTACCATTTACAATTAGTATAGCAGCACACAGGGTAAGAAGCACACAGAGTATCAAAAGTGAAAGGAAAAAGGAAAAAAAAAGTTTGCAAATATAAATAAGCTACAATGAAAAATAAAAAATGTATGGACTTGATTCGCATGGCAAATCTGTCTGGATGAGGTATTTCTCAAAAACTGGGTGACCTTGTGAGAAGGAGACGAGTGAGGGGAACCATGAAGACAGCCACAGCCACTCCTTTTTGAAGTGAAGTTATGCACAATGGTGAAATAATGCGGAACGTGTGCATTCAGCATTCACCAGCCAACATATAGTATCAGCAAAACCACGCAGGCAGCTTACAGGTCTGACATCGTCTGAGTCCTGAGAGGGTATGAAGTGTAATGGCTCCTTAAGTGAGCATCTTTCACGTGTTATTACTGTGAATGTTAAAGGTCAGGTGCCTCGGTAACAGCCGTGTCTCATTCATAAAACGCCCAGCGGGGCTGATGGTTGCCGTGGTAAACCAGTGATGTCATGCTGGTTTTCTTAGCTTACAGTTATGAGCTTCACCTGGAATGGACATCTGTACTCAAAGATATATTTGACATGTGTCCAGCTGTAACACAGTACAAATAATAGTAATTTAATTTAGAGCCATTACTTTCCTCTAAGCAGTTTGTTTTTTGTTTTTTTCTAGGCAAAGACAACATTGCCCATTCATGTCAGAGTCCATTTAGCGGGCGAGTGAAGTTGAGAAGAAATTCGAAAAACTTTCTGTAAAACCTTAAAAAAAAAAAAAAAAAAAAAAAAAAAAAAAAAAAAAAAGCAGCCAAAAATCCAAAATGTCAGTGTGTTCCTTTAAGGCAGCCTGGCTGAAGCTCAGTCCTGCTGTAGCAACCAAATCCTGGCTCTCTTGACGCCACACAGCTCTGATTAATGGTAGAGGCTGCGGGTGGGTGGTAGTCATGGATCTGCCCATTACCACACTGCAACATCGCAAATGGCTTCAATTACTGTGGAGTGTGCTGAGCTGGCAGTCGGGGCTCTAGGAGGCAAGATGAGCAGCGTGCATCATCCAGCAGCTAGTTCCACTGCGAGCCATTCATGCACACTACGTGAACGCCATGTGCATCCTCTCTTCTTTAATTTACCGAAAAAAAAAAAATGCAGGGGAGAACGAGCACCATTTTTCATCTTCAACTTTTTTAGTTCTCAGCCGACAATATTGATACCGTTTGCTCGTATTTGTCACATTCTGAACTGTTGAAGTTCCAGAAAGACACAGAGGGCTGCATGTGTGAACAGGACTGGTACAAACTTCTGTGTCGGCTGAAACAACACCACTCGGCCTCTCTCAAGACCTCGGCGTTTCTCTCGCCGACATTGTAACAGTGTTTGCCTTGACAAACTGACTGCATGCATGGCACTAAACAGTAGCAGGACAAACTGAGGGCTTGCCAAGTGGCTGACAAGTATCACGAGGGCCTGCACGCCCACACGTGCCCCCCACCCTGGCACAGGGGCAGCCCTCAATCAGGGACAGCCTTCCTGAGCCAGAGAGAGGGGGATTCCCTCTGATCACGCCTTTGTGCCTGGTGCCAAGACAAAACCCGGCTGTAGTTCCACGTTTAACAAACCAGCTGTCTCAATCAGTTCAATGACCTACATTCATAACCTTAACACAGGAGGCACCCGAGACTCCCACGGATCCACACCATAGTCCCGCTCCACCTCCCATTGTCCACCACTTTATTACCCGAGTGACGGTCAAAGATGAAAAGAAAAAAGATGACAAATTTGCAATAAAATTGAGTCAACGACTGTGTGGCTGGAAGTGGAAAATGATCATTAGGAGTCTCCCACCCACGACTAAATGTGTTCCATTTGCAAATCACATCAATTAATGTCATGGGCTATGAAAAATGCTCTTTGTGTCACAGCACATGGAGGGAGGACAGACGCTAATAAGTGAACATACTTAACGGAGGAGGTGGGGAGACGAGGGATTCCCTGTGTTCCTCTCGTGTGCGCAGGAATACCGCGCTCATGGCCATGTGCAGGCCAAAAATAATGCAGCAGGTATACAGTTGAATTCAGCCTTTTACTGAGAAAGAAAAAAGAAATCACGCTTTTTCTATTAATAAAGCACGGTTAACCAGTCTTAACGAGGTTTCATTTTTAATACGTCATACAGCATTTAATTCTATTGCCGTCTTTACAAGGGCACTTATCCTCTCCAGGACTGACCCATCAATGGAAACATTTGACTGTCTGAGAGTGAATTTCTTAATTTAATTTCTGTTGAATAGAGAGAACAGTTTGAGAGACGGAGAAAGGAAGTGTTGTAGCGGGAGTTAAATCATCAAGTAGATTTAGGATGGGTGGAACCCCTCAGTTCAATCAACTGTTAGAGCATCTCCAGCTTATGATGCACAAATATCATTAAAATACTCCAAACAGCAGGTTATTATTCATGTTATTTCTTCATCTTAACTACTTTTGACACCATATATACCTGATCAACACACTAAGAGTTCATTTCATCCTCCCCAAAGGTGAGCTGGGATGAACAAAGTACTTTCCCCCCCGTACTTGTGTTTTCAACATCAAACACACTTCAGCGTAATGTGCCCAGACTGTTTGCCGACAATCGCTGTCAAAACTTCAAACGGAGAAGACTGGCAGCTCCGCTCGTTTCAGACCGCCCCGATCTTTGCTCAAATCACCATCTGTGACCAGAATAAAACTGACAGGCAGACACGCCTCCTGTGCGGTATCACACTCCTAACGTCGCCCACTTCAGGATGAGGGGAAAAAAAAAATGAAGCTGAAAGTACAAACTTGAAACTGTGGGTCAAAAGTACAAACTTGAATCTGTGGGTCAAACAAGAGGCCAAACTACAGGATTACAGTTGATAACTAGACTTGCAATCCCAGGTAAGGTGAATGCACATGTGGTTGCACACACTCGTGCAGGTGTGCGTGGGAATGAGAATAATTGCGCTGACCCTGCAGGGCATCAACACAGCTCCAGGCACCTTCGCTGACCTCATTAAAACCAACATCGTCAAGTTCCAAGCGTTTGGAGAAAATGAGCTGGTAAAACCAAGTGGAAACGACTGAATCCTCTCAAGTGCTTGTTTCTGAAATGTGCTCGGCAACGAAAAATATGCTCCTGCTAGCTAAAGGTGAGATATTTGGTATTCTGACTTTTCCAATATTGCAATGTTGCATCGTGTTACAGCATGAGTGTGAAACTGTTGGAAGCATTCTGGTTTGACTCTAAATGTGTTGTACATCATCGCATGCACTGCACTACAGATCGGCCTTGAGCTCTGGGTGGCAACCACTCAAGCTGACACTCAGTTCATCCCCACCTACTGAAATTAGGCATCTATCTGTTGCAATCAGGTGAAATGTGGACACCCCCTTGGCCTGGTCAATACTGGAGCAGCAGAATTCTGTGTAACATGCACAAACACACTAATCGGGTCAAAATCCTCCATAATGCACGCCTCTGTGTGCTTCAACTCAGTCTTCCCAACTAATTGTTGACACAAAGTCATTCTAGCAGTCCCTAGGGATCCTCTGAAGAGACCCAGTACCAAAGACATCCAGTTGTCACCTTAGGTCACTGGTTAGCGTCCAAATCTCTCAAAAATACAGTATGACAGAAAGCACAAGGACCACAACAACATGAACCTTCTTTCTCCTACAAAATTATCAGCATCACCAAACACCTTTGTCCATCAACGTCATGACTCCATAAACTCTTCCTAGGCATCTCTCGATCTTAAAGGCAGAGGATCCAGAGACACGAATAACACCGCTGACGTAAGTAAATGTCTCAACACACTTGACAGTTCCACACAAAAGGTAGGGCATTATTATTATTATTATTTTTTTTTTTTTTACCAATTTTCACTTTAGTGATTGCTTTGCTTCACTTTACTTATTTTTGTTCTTTCCCAGGGTATTTGATGAAAAAGGAGCTGAACAAACGTTAACGACAGCTGAACTTCGCCTTGCCGACAGCACACAGCTCTAGTAGCCATATTCCCCAAAAATCTTTGAAAAACCACACTGAAAATGTGAGAGACTTTTCCACGCACAATAATTTTTTTCCATGCAGATAACTTCAAAACACAGAATATTCTAATATGATGCCTCCAATCACAATAAGAGTTGATGCTGTTTAAATCTAACAATTTAAAAGAAGGTCCTAAACACATGACATCAATTTTAGATGAAGATGACAAATTGAGCGCAAAATCTATGCACCTGTATCTTGACAAAATAAATTGATTGTAACAGAGTAATTAATTAGTAAATAAAATTTAGGATTATTTAGCCTAAAGCAATTCAAATTCAGGCCGAAACACCAACTCAAAATCAACATTTGGCATAAAGTTAATGCAAGAGGATATTTTGTTTGTTTGTTATTGCCTGTCAGATACCACACTGTTGGCCCCCGTGTTACTCGGCGTTCTATGATAGATGATACTGCAGAAGTCAACACGGCTATAAACACAAGATGCTGGTGAGTGGAAACGTTACCGCGCGACGTCAGCCCACTCAGGGAAATCTCCGTGTGTGGCGGCTGCTCAAACAACATGAACTGGTAACGATGAAAACCAGAATTCCGTGGTGGGGTTGGACGGGCATATTCTGGGTAAAGAAACAGAGTGATGGTGCGTTAGAAATTAGATGGACGGCTGAAAAGACACAGCTGCATGAATATCACAGTGATGCACTTATATGGATTGTAAATGCCACACTGCAAAAAAAATTGCACTGAGTACAATATTTTTATGGACAAATAGCACCCTAAAGTGATTTTAAGAGAGTGACTGTGTGTGCTATAACTACAGCAGCTCTCATTAGAGTGCATACAACCATCAAAGGCCAACAATATTACATACATGGATCCACAAACACCTTTGGAGATCAACGCAAACACACTACTGTGCATACATCTTATACAACTAGGGTTTCTCTATAAATCTTGTTTTGTTTTTTTTCTCCGTTAGTATTTCAGTAATAGACCAAATTTGAAATTTCTAAATGATAAACAAACAGGATAATAATCAATGAATTACAAATTGATCAACAAGATCTTGTCAAACTGAGAGAAAATTCATCCAAAATAATTTAATTTTAAAAATAAAGTGAAGTCACACCATTTACTTAACATTATGTGAATGATTTAATATTTTGCAGTTTTTATATAAACTATTGTTTTTGCAATCTTGCGGAATATTTTTGTGCATTACAGCCTCCAACTTTATTCAAAGCATCTGCATTAGTCTGTGTAACAGAACGGCTTTACTGTGCAACAACAAAGAAAGTAATCATTCCTGGAACCACATCTGGATCAATATATAGAGGAGCAGACTTCTCGACTTATAATGAGCAAATGTTTAATAAAAATCTAGCCATTTCTGACTACTCCTGTTAGACAAACATGCAAAAACATAAGTTCTAAACTGAATTAAAAAAACAAAACAAAAACAAACAAACTCACCAGTCAGAGTTCTGCCTTTTACCATTCCGTTCTTCAGGCTGCTGCCCTGTGAAGACACAGTTTGTCAGTCAAAGCTGGCAGGATTCATTTAAAGGTTAATTTGACACATTTAAAACAGTTCCTGAATAACATTCTATTAAAATTATAATAATAATAAAAAGGCAGTGAGCTGTTTATGACAAGCTTTTGACTGTGATGTGCTGGCCTGGCTTCTGTTCCAAATTTAGCTTCATTTAATTTCCCTATCAACTGCACCCGATGCTTACTTTGGCCAACTATTTATGCAGAGATAATAAACTGATATCTCACAATTATGAGATGCCATTTAAGCATAAGAACGTTTGAGAGTGGTTTCAGCACATCAAAGCTGGATATATGAATGAGCTGTGATATTAATATCTGCAAAACTCAGACAGTTCCTATTCAAATTAAACCAGTCAGTGGATTTTCAGGTAGCAGTTGCCCATATTATTAATTGTATATTAACTTCGTGTTGCCTAGGAACAGAAATCTTGCACCACAATGTTGAGCGAAGATTTTTTTTTTTCCCCTCTCATGAGCATTTTATACTGTATATTTTTCTGATTAAAACCCCCATTCCCTGGAAGCACACAGTCACACTGCAAACTGAACACAGAAATGTTTGTTTAATAGACTTGGCTGCTTCCTGCATCCGTGAGTGGGAGGAAAAGGACTAAATATGTTGTCTGTGAAAAGGCCCCAAACCCAACTGAAGTAGGCATGGAAGTCCCCATCACAGGCACCCAAAAAAAAAAAAAAAAAAAAATCTGCTCAGTGCCTACTCTTGTCCTTTTTCCTGCACGTGCAGGCGCCCACCACAGGATGACAGAGGTACTGTGTTACAGTACAGCGTATGCGGTGCAAAACAATAGATGGGGTTTTTAAACAGGTTTTTATCCCCAGGTTGTTTGAGCAGTTTCAGTCTGCAAGTCTGATAATAAGGTGGGGGGGGCACTTTACTGATGTATGCAAAAATTAAACTGTGTTACTATACAAAACGTGTGAACTGTGCAGCCCTCATCCCATCACATCTCTTAAGCTAGAGAAGGCCCCCGATTAGTGCTCGGCTAGGAGACCACTTGGGAACACCAGGGGTTGTTGTGTTTCATCAACAAAGTTGTGTCAGGAAGGGCATCCAGCATAAAACTTGCGCCATTTCCTCATTTGGATCTCTACCGGATCTGCTGTGGTGACCTCCAGCAACCGCAGCAAGTTGAAAGGAAAAAAAAATATTTCAGGCATGTGGACTTAATCAACTCTGAACATGATGAGAACAAAAATAATGGTACTTGATTATTTTGACATGAGAATAAGCAGTGCATTTTATTTCCATCAATTATGGCAATTTTTTTTTTTAATATACAGTGCATCCAGAAAGTACAGTATTCATGTCATGCCCGGCCCTGGGCGAGGCCTCACTCCTTATTTTGTCTGTCCCTGTGGCTCACCTCCTGCCCCAGCTTTGATGTATTAAGTGCTTGTTTACATCATGTGTTTATTCTGTTCTAGTTTTGCTTTGTCACTTTGTTTTTGTTACTTTTCTTACTTGAGCCATTGTCTAGTTCCATTCTACAACCCCAATTCAATGAAGTTGGGACGTTGTGTAAAATGTAAATAAAAACAGAATACAATGATTTGCAAATCCTACTCAACCTATATTCAATTGAATACACCACAAAGACAAGATATATAATGTTCAATCTGATACTCTATTGTTTTTGTGCAAATATTTGCTCATTTTGAAATAGATGCCTGTAACACATTTACAAAAAGCTGGGACAGTGGTATGTTTACCACTATGTTACATCACCCTTCCTTCTAACAACACTCAATAAGCATTTGAGAACTGAGGACATGAACTGTTGAAGCTTTGTAGGTGGAATTCTTTCCCATTCTTGCTTGATGTACGACTTCAGTTGTTCAACAGTCCGGGGTCTCCGTTGTCCTATTTTGCACTTCATAATGCATCACACATTTTCAAGGGGCGACAGGTCTGGACTGCAGGCAGACCAGTCTAGTACCTGCGCTCTTTTACTATGTAGCCACGCTGTTGTAACACGTGCAGAATGTGGCTTGGCATTGTCTTACTGAAATAAGCAGGGGCGTCCCTGAAAAAGACGTTGATTGGATGGCAGCATGTGTTGCTCCAAAACCTGGATGTACCTTTCAGCATTCATGGTGCCATCACAGATGTGTAAGTTGCCCATGCCATGGGCACTAACACACCCCCATACCATGACAGATGCTGTCTTTTCAACTTTGCGCTGGTAACAGTCTGGATGGTCTTTTCCTCTTTTGTCCGGAGGACACGACATCCATGATTTCCAAAAACAATTTGAAACATGGACTCATCAGACCACAGCACACTTTTCCACTTTGCATCTGTCCATTTCAAATGAGCTCAGGCCCAGAGAAGGCGGCGGCGTTTCTGGATGTTGTTGATGTATGGCTTTCACTTTGCATGGCAGAGTTTTAACTTGCACTTGTAGATGCAGCGATGAACTGTGTTAACTGACAATGGTTTTCTGAAGTGCTCCTGAGTCCACGCGGTAAGATCCTTTACACAATGATGTCAGTTTTTAATGGAGTGCCACCTGAGGGATCGACGGTCACGGGCATTCAATGTTGGTTTTTGGCCTTGCCGTTTACATGTAGAAAGTTCGCCAGATTCTCTGAATTTTCTGATTATACGAGGTCTGTTAGAAAAGTATCCGACCTTTTTATTTTTTTCAAAAACCTGATGGATTTGAATCACGTGTGCTTGCATGAGCCAACCTTGAACCTTCATGCGCATGAGTGAGTTTTTTCACGCCTGTCGATTGCGTCATTTGCTTGTAAGCAGCCTTTGTGTGAGGATGGGTGTAGTCTCTCGTCGTTTTTTCTTTGCAAGGAAAATGGTGGAATAACTGGAGCAGTGCGACTGCATCAAATTTTGCCAGAAACTGGACGACAGCCAGGTGGAAACCATTCGGATTATTCAGATGGCTTTCGGTGACGATCCTATGGGCATCACACAGATTAAGGAGCGGTACAACCGGTTTAAAGACGTCTGCACAACGGTGAAGAGCGCGCCGCGCTCCGGGCGGCCATCAACATGCTGAAATGACCAGATCATTTCCAACGTGAACGCTGTGGTGATGCGGGACCGTCGTGTGACTATCCGAGAAATTGCGGAAGAGGTGGACATCAGCACTTTTTCGGCACATTCCACTGTGACAGAAGATTTGGCCATGAAAAGAGTTGCAGTGAATTTCATGCCGATGGATTTGGCACGAAGCTGATGGCGAAGCAAAAGCGCCACCGTGTTGAATTCTCACAGGACATGCTGGACTCCGAAAAATGATGCCCACCTCTTCCACCATTCGGAAGATTCAGACGGCTTTCGGTGACTTTTCAGTCGTGTGACTATCCAAGAAATTGTGGAAGAGGTGGGCATGTCACAACATGTCCTGTGAGACTTCAACACGGTGGCGCTTTTGCTCCACCATCAGCTTCGTGCCGAAGCCATCGGCATGAATTTCGCTGCCACTCTTTTCATGGCCAAATCTTCTGTCACAGTGGAATGTGCCGAAAAAGTGCTGATGTCCACCTCTTCCGCCATTTCTCGGATAGTCACACGACGGTCCCGCATCACCACAGTGTTCACTTTGGAAATGATCTGGTTGTTTCAGCATGTTGATGGCCGACCAGAGCGTGGCTCGCTCTCCACCGTTGTGTAGATGTCTTTAAACCGGTTGTACTGCTCCTTAATGTGTGTGATGCCCATAGGATCGTCACCGAAAGCCGTCTGAATAATTCAAATGGTTTCCACCTGGCTGTCGCCCAGTTTCTGGCAAAATTTGATGCAGTCACGCTGCTCCAGTTGTTCCGCCATTTTCCTTGCAAAGAAAAAAACGACGAGAGACTACACCCATCCTCACACAAAGGCTGCTTACAAGCAAATGACGCAATCGACAGGCATGAAAAAACTCATGCATGCGCACGAAGGTTCAAGGTTGGCTCATGCAAGCACACGTGATTCAAATCCATCAGGTTTTTTAAAAAATAAAAAGGTCGGATACTTTTCTAACAGACCTCGTATTATGGACTGTATTTGATGGAATCCCTAAATTCCTTGCAATTGAACACTGAGAAACATTGTTCTTAAACTGTTGGACTATTTTTTTCATGCAGTTGTTCACAAAGTGGTAATCCTCGCCCCATCTTTGCTTGTGAACGGCTGAAACTTTTGGGGATGCTCCTTTTGTACCCAATCATGAGTGTCCTCAGTTCCCAGACACTTATTGAGTGTTGTTAGAAGGAAAGGTGATGTAACACAGTGGTAAACATACCACTGTCCCAGCTTTTTGAAACTTGTTGCAGGCATCCATGAGCAAATATTTGCACAAAAACAATAAAGTTCATCAGTTTGAACATTAAATATCTTGTCTTTGTGGTGTATTCAATTCAATATACGTTGAAGAGGATTTGCAAATCATTGTATTCTGTTTTTATTTACATTTTACACAACGCCCAAACATTGGAATTGGGGTTGTAGTTTTGTTCTGCTGGTTTGTGTTTGCTTTATTGATCATTGTTTATTTTGCTTTTCTCATTAGTGTTATCAGTTATGTTTTATGTCGGGTTTTGCTTTCTGTTTTCATGTAGTTTGTTTTTCTTATAGCTTGTTTACCACCTTGTTTTCCTAGTTTCATTTTGCTTAAATATTTATATTCCATTTTCAGTTCTCATTGTTCGTGCCCAGTTCTTGGTTATGTTATTCTGCCTTCAGTTTTTATTTTACTTTTGTTCATAGTTCTCCATTTCCCTCACACCCCTCCAAGTATGTTCCCACTCCACAGCACTGCACCTGCTATTATCTTTGTATCACACTCTGTGTTCTTGTTCACTCACACTCTTGGTACCTGCTCACGCATTTTTCTTTCCTACATCACTTCACTTTGTGCACTCTCTTCCTCCCTATCTTGCACTGTGTTTAGTCTTTGTTCAATGGCCACACCCCTTTCGAGATTGTTCCTGACATGCACCTTGTTAACGTCTGTCTTATTTAAACACCTCCCAACCACCGCTTCCCCGCCAGTTTGTTGTTGCTTCGTGCACACATCCCAGCCTTTGTATTTAGTTCTGATTTCTTGCCTTGCCGTGTTTTGCTCTGTATTCCTCGCACACGCCTTTTGCTTCATCCCTGACAACTGTGTTTGCTCGTGCCTCTGACCCCTGCCGTACCATGACTGCATTTATGCCTGATCGTGTTTGTACCTCTGCTCCGCTGCATGATTGCCTGTGCACCAAACCTAAGCCTGGAATAAAGACGAGGATTTCTTTTACACTTAAGCTTTGTTTGCGAGTCTGTATTGTGGGTCCTGCTGCTATGGTTGTTGGGCAGCCGCCCGCCTTGACAATTCACAGTGATTCACTTTTTCCACATTTTGTTATGTTACAGTTTTATTTCAAAATGGAGCACATTCATTTTTCCTCAAAGGTCTACTAACAACACCCCATAATGACAACATGGAAAAAATTTTAGATTTTTTTTTTAACAAATTTATTATAAATAAAAACTAAGAAGGTGATGGTCTAGCGGTTAAAGCGTTGGGCTTGAGACCGGAGGATCCTCGGTTCAAATCCCTGCCTGACCAGTAAATTATTAAGGGCCCTTGGGCAAGGTCTTTAATCCCCTAGTGCTCCCGGTGTGTAGTGAGTACCTTGTATGGCAGCACCCTCACACTGAGGTGAATGTGAGGCAGTGTGTAAAGCGCTCTGAGCGTCTGATGCAGATGGAAAAGCGCTATATAAATGCAGTCCATTTAATTTTACAATTTCACATGTACATAAGTATTCACACCCTTTGCTCAATACTCTGGCACCTTTGGCAGCAATTACAGCCTCACGTTTTCTTGAATACGATGCCACAAGCTTGGTGCACCTATCTTTGGGCAGTTTTGCCCATTCCTCTTTGCTGCACCTCTCAAGCTCTATCAGGTTGGATGGGAAGTGTCGGTGCACAGTCATTTTCAGATCTCTCCAGAGATGTTCAATAGGATTCAGGTCTGGGCTCTGGCTGAACCACTCAAGGACATTCACAGAGTTGTCTTGAAGTCACTCCTTTGATATCTTGGCTGTATGCTTAGGGTCATTGTCCTGCTGGAAGATTAACTGTCACCTCAGTCTGAGGTCAAGAGCACTCTGGAGCAGGTTTTCATCCAGGATGTCTCTGTACATTGCTGAATTCATCCTTCCCTCAATCCTGACTAGTCTCCCAGTTCCTGCTGCTGAAGAACATCCTCACAGCATGATGTTGCCACCACCATGCTTCACTGTAGGGATGGTGCCTGGTTTCCATCAAACATGATGCGGGACATTCACACCAAAGAGTTCAAGCTTTCTCTCATCAGATCAGGGAAGTTTGTTTCTGATGGTCTGAGAGTCCTTCAGGTGCCTTTTGGCAAACTCCACATGCTGCCATGTACCTTTTACTAAGGAATGGCTTTCATCTGGCCACTCAACCTAGTGCAGCACATAACTGAAAAAAACTTGCTCCACCAAATGTGGCACAAATACACCTTAGACATTACCCTTTCGAAAAGGCAAGGCACCCACCTGAATTCACAACAGGCAGCCAGGTAGGGGTCAACTGAAGAATTACACAGGGGTTAGAATTAAAAGATGCTCCAATCATATTGAAAACTATACCACATTATTTGTCTGATCACAGAGATTCCAAAAAAGGTATAGTTTGGACTATCTGTGGCTGAATGTTACGGGATAAAAACAACAAGAATGGTGACAAAGGCCAATTTCAGTTTGTACAGGGGTCAAAAGTTAAAGTTGCTCTAATTTTGGAAAAACGTAATGCAAATTATTGGTTGCATTGTAAAAAGGAGTAGTTTGCATCATGTGTCATCCTTATCATGTTAGTGTAACATATGTCCAGTGGTGGGCACTGGACATAATGTTGCACCTAATCCGCTAATTATCGAAGATAATGTTTTCATTATCGGATCAGCTTTTCAGATAACTTCGAAAATCATCATCGGACCAATTATCTTCGATAAATTTTGGTCTGATAATTTTTAAATCGCTAACAGATTTTTGCAGGTGAAGTAAATAAAGCTTTAACAGATAAAAACCTTTGTTAAATCTGATATCAAAGATTTTAGCACTTACCTATAAACAGAGGAGAGCTGGTTTAGGGAGAGAACGTATGGTTAAAATCTTAACCAAACTAATTTCGGACACGTTATTTAAATTAATGTCACTTCTGAAGTTTTATAACGTGAAAATATCAGCTATATGTTTTAGTTTTAAAGTACTGCAGTAATTCTGATGGTTTTAGTGTGGACATGGTCTGCTGCCCAGTGCATTATGGGTACAGCCACGACAGGAGAAATGCATTTGAGACGCTCTGATCAGGCGAATTAGTGCCTTATTTAAAATTAAAAGATATGTGTTACATTTTAACTTTGTACAAATGACAGAACTGACATTAATGGAGTTATTCTATCTGTATTAATTTTATTTATAAATCACAAACCATAAGGCAGCACTGCTTTATCTTCCAAGACCTCCGCCTCACGGTGATACTGCTATGGAGTAGAGAGTTGAGCTTCGCTGCTCCTCTTAACTGTGTCACTGCTGCAAGCTACGTAGTAAACAGGAGCTTCCAGCAGAGGGCAGGACGCTCAAAGACAGAAGTGCTGAGTCATTGTTTGGGTCTGTGATCGTCTTTGACGCTACCAGAAGCGATCGTCATGTTAAAACTCAAAATCAGCTTGATAGTAGTTGTAAGTGTACTGGAGACAATACTGAAAGTTATCAGTTAGCTGTAGCTTCCGATAAATTTTTGGGTGGTTTATCAGTTTAGCTTTATAAAAGATAACTTTTCAGTTAGCTGATTATCTGTTATTGAAGCTAGCTTTTTGTTAGCTGTGCCCACCACTGCATACATGTCGTAGGTCAACATTATTTAACCTTTACTTTACAGGCCAAGCACTCAGTCAGAACTATTCCATTTATTAACCCTGTTAACCAGAAATGTGCACCACCTTTTACCAAAAGTAATGTATAAAGAGTATTTGTGCCAAAACTGGTGATGCAAACAAAATTGTTTGCATCACCATTTGAAGGATTCCTCTGTAAATATTCTCTAATCTGCTCCACTAACAATACAGGCCTGATTGCTGGATTGCTGCAGAGATGGTTGTCCTTCAGGAAGGTTTTCCTATCTCCACAGAGGAATGCTTGAGCTCTGACAGTTTGACCATCGGGTTCAGTTTGACCATTGGGTTCTTGGTCACCTCCTTGACTAAGGCCCTTCTCCCGTGATTACTCAGTTTAGACGGGTGGCCAGCTCTAGGAAGACTTCTGATGGATACGAACATCTTCCATTTACGGATGATGTAGGCCACTGTGCTCATTGGGACTTTCAAAATAGTAGAAATGTTTCTGTGTCCTTCCTCAGATTTGTGCCTCAAGACCATCCTGTCTTGAAGGTCTACAGACAATTCCTTTGACTTCATGCTTGGTTTGTGCTCTGACATGCACTGTCAACAGTGGGACCTTATATGTAGACAGGTGTGTGTCTTTCTAAATCATGCCCTATCAACTGTATTTACCTCAGGTGGACTCCAATTAAGTTGTAGAAACATCTCAATGATGATCATTGGAAACAGGATGCACCTGAGCTCAGTTTTAATTTTCATGGCAAAGGATGTGAATACTTATATACATGTGATTTCTTAGATTTTTTTTTTTTAACTTTTAATAAATTTGCAAAAATCTTTAAAAACCTTTTATCAGATTGTCATTACAGGGTATTGTGTGTAGAATTTTGAAGAAAAAAAAAAAAAAGAATTTTATCCATTTTGGAATAAGGCTGTAACATAACAAAATGTGGAAAAGTAAAGTGCTGTGAATACTTTCCGGATCCACTGTACATAAGAAAAACACCTTTGAAACAGCTTTCATCAACAAGATAATTAGCAGTTCTCATTTGTGCATTTGGCAGCTGGATGCCATCAAACCGAGACACAGTTGAGGAGATGCAAGAAATATAAGCTACAATATAAGTGCTAGCTGTAGCAGCAGTCCATGTACAGTTTTTTTTTTTGTGTGCAATGATTTCTGCAGGTGCACCCAGAGTTTATGTGGAGGACACTGAATGGACAGGTCATTCACCCACAGACAGACCCCACAAGAGTTGCTGATTGACAGGGTGAGGACACAACGGGGCCAAGACATGAATGAGTGAGTTCAGACAGGTAGGTGAGTTTGGATGTGAATTTTCTGTATTTTACTGGGAGTCAGCACTGACAAATGAAGAGCGGTGTGACATGAGAAGACCAGGAGTGCTATAGCATCATCATCCAAAGATGACCAAATTTGTGTTTAATACAATGTAGCCTTTGTTCTTTGTTTGCTGGTTCAATCTCAACCAAAACAAATTTATGCAAAAACTGTCTGCCAGATCACAGAATGGCTGCAGCAGAAAAACTGAAGCATTAAAGGAATTGTAATCTTACAAACACAAAATGTGCATGAACACTGCCAGCATGTTGGGAGACACAATAACTGTATTAATTTCTGTCTACTAAAAAGATAACTTTGTCATGGCAAAGTGTTGTGCATGACCACATATAATCCTGAGTATTCGCGTGCACAACGCCGCTGTTTACACAGTCTGATCAAATTCAGTAGCTTGGTTTCAGCCATGAGCTTCTTCATCTGCTGATCAGTGAGAAAAAACGCTTTATTTAGAAAATATCCACAGTCCTGCAGCATCCAAACCCATTGCCATAGCAACAGGTAGTCAACATTTCTGCATGGAACATTTTCCCACATTTTAATGCTCAGTTCTCGCTCTCTCCATGACACCCTCTGCCCTTTTAATTTCATTACAATACACATAGTAAAAAAAAAAAACAGCAAATGAATGCAATATTGAAATTCAGCAAAAATAATAAAAGGGAACTCAATCATATTACAGCCACATACATTAATATTCACAGATATATATAAAAAAAAAATCTAAAATGAATCAGAATGATCGGCACTGCAGTTCTGAGGTCGTCTCTCTGACGCTGTGCTGCAGCTACGACAGGAAAGCGGTGAGGTCACTCAGTCTTGACGTGACGACTCACTCGCACTTGTTTGCAAGATGAATTCAAGTGGTGGGCGGCAACCTTCAGGGACCTTGTTGTGGCTCACAGAACGTGAATAATTTTGGCCATTACGTGACTGACAACCACTTGCTGTGTTAATTATATTTATTGAGAAAACACCGGCTGACTGTTGGACAGTCTCATTTTGTTTTAGGAGTATTTCATATAATTGAAAAGAAACTACTTCACTGATACTTTTGACTGGCTGTATGCTGTTACAATTTTATAAAATGAAATTTGGCTAATGCAATCCAAATCAATTAAATGATTTTGTCAACCCCACTCATAATATTTCAGAATGCTGTTGTCATAAATTTGGGATGTAAATACAGTTATGAGGTTCAGCCAGCTGCTCTTTGAACACAAAGCGCAGTGCAGGCCGCACAGGGCTTGTGTTTAGTCTCTAAATTAATCATGGGTACAGTGTGAGTTAAAGCATTCAGAGTGTCATTAGGAATCGTTTGTGCTTGACCTTGGTACGTTGCCCTTTAGAAGGTGGGCTCAGCGCATAAAGCGTCAAAGCACGACAACAGTTACGGGAGTAGATGTTACTGACCACAGCATTCTGCCTTCATCTCCCTACCTGCAGTCTCCTCCACATCCCATCATAATCACCCCACTGTCAGCCCCATTTTGGTGGTTACCCCTGTGGATCCAGAAAACTGGAGTAAAAACATGGTACAAACTCGAGCTATTAAAGTTTTGTATTTTTCTACTAGTTTAAACTTTTATTTCCTTGTTAAATGTTGTTTTCTATTCAATTTCACTGTAGTTTGATGAGCGATGATGAGCGCTCCCGTGTGTGGAAGCAGCGTAGACACATGCTGTGATCTGGCATATTTTAATGTTGCGGTTTAAGTCACCTTGACACTTGCATGAATTTGATCCCCACACTAGCACGCAATTCCTCATGCCAATTACATGGTATGTTTGAAAAGCCACCTTGACACTTGCACAAATTTGATCCCCTTCCTGGTTTACGACGAGTAAACTCTTCAAAAGTTATGCGTGCCAGAAATTAACATTTCAAAATTTTCTTTGCGCACTGGCATGCAGCCTCACACAGTTTTCAACGAGTTTACTCGTTGCGGAGATCAAATTCATGCACATGTCAAGGTGGCTTTACTCTGCACTTGACTTTAGAAAATGTTTTTGCTGGTCTGTGGCACAGTCACATTCTTCTGCTTCACGATAGCAATGCTCCAGCACTGTACTTGATCACATCTTATTTTAAGACCTTCGCCTCTCTCCATCTCTCTCCATCTGTACTAATCAGTTTCACTTCCTGATTCACTCTCTCCTCATTAAACTTCCTTTTGCTTTCATTTTCTTTGTTTATCCATTCCTCAAAGTGCTTCCTCCACTTTCTCAAGAAACTCTCCTTGCTTCTCAGCACATTTCCATCTGCAGGATTTATGACCATAACCTGCTGCACATCTTTTCTAGCTCTGAAGCTCTGTCTGTTCAATCAGTACTACAAGTCCTTTTCTCTTTCCTTAAACAGGGCTTCCACTTCCACAAAGTATCAATATGTAGAGCGGGTAAAATAAGAACTGAACACTTTTTCTCCGTAAATATTGTATATTTCTAAAGATGCTATTGACATGAAAGTTTTACCAAAAGTCAGTAACAGTCAAGGAATCAAAACAAATAGGTACAGAAATTAAGTTATATGAAATAAAATGGAATGACACAGGGAAAAAAGTATTGAAAATACTTAATGAAATTTAGTTAATACTTTGTATAAAAGCCTTTGTGGGTAATGGCAGCTTCAATATACCTCCTGTAGTGGAGAAACGAGTCACATGTATTGCTCAGGTGTGATTTTGGCCCATTCTTCCACACAAACAGCCTTCAAATCTTGAAGGTTCTGTGGACCTCATCTATGACCTCTGATCTTCAGTTGTTTTTATAGATTTTCTATTCAGGTGATTGGCTGGGCCATTCGAGCAGGTTTATTTTCATTCTCTGAGAGTTTCCTTGGCTATGTGTTTGAGATCATTATCTTACTGAAATGTCCACCCACATTTCATTTTCATTATCCTGGTAGATGGAAGCAATTTATTTATTTTTTAATCAAGAATGTCAGTACATTTTTCCATTCATCCTTCCTTCAATTACATAATGTTTGCCAGTGCCGTATGCTGAGAAACAGCCTCATACCATCATGTTCCCACCTCCAAACTTCACTGTTGGCATGGGGTTTTGGGGGTGATGTTCAGTGCCAGTTATGGTGTGTATTATGGCATCCAAAGAGTTAGATTTTGGTCTCATCTGCCTAGACTATATTCGCCCAGTATTTCACATGCTTGTCTAAATGTTGTGCATTAAACTTTAAATGAGCTAAGACATTCTTTTTATTCATCCATGGAGTCTTGCGCAGTGAGCGTACATACAGGCCATGGTGGCTGGGTATATTACTTACTGTCTTCTTTGAAACAATTGTGGGCAGCATGGTGACTTAATGATTAGCACTGTTGCCTCACAGCGAGAAGGTCACGGGTTCAATTCCTGCCTGTGACCTTTCTGTGTGGAGTTTGCATGTTCTTCCCGTGTTTGCGTGGGTTTCCTCTGGGTGCTCCGGTTTCCTCCTACATTCAAACACATACGGGTTGGTGGATTGTGATCTTTAAATTGTCCGTAGGTGTGCGAATGGGTGTGAGTGTGTTTGTTTTTCTGTATGTGGCCCTGTGACAGACTGGCGTCCTGTCCTGGGTGTACCCCACCTCGCACTCTATGACTGCTGGGATAGGCTCCAGCCCCCGCGACCCTTGATTGGACTAAGTGGTTGATGATGAATGTGAGTGCGTGTGAAACAATTGTACCTGCTAATTCCAGGTCTTTCTGAAACTCTCCACAAGTCGCCCTTGGCTCTTTGACAACACTTCTGATAATTCTTTTCACTCCTCTGTCAGAAATCTTGTGAGGAGCACCTGGTCATGGCCGGTTTATGGTGAATTATTATTTATTATGGTGCAACAGTGCTCACTGGAACACTTAGAGGTTTGGAAACCCTTCTGTAACCAATGCCATCAGTAAGTTTTGCAACAATAAGGCTGCAAAGCTCTTGAGAGAGCTTTTTGCTTTTACCCATCATGAGATGTTTCGTGTGTGGCCCCTTGGTAATGAGACACCTTTTTATAGGCCAAGAGATGGGACTGAACCAGCTGATATTAATTTGCAATTACTGATAGATTTCAGCTGGTGTGTGGCTTTCCGTGCATTTTTCACACCTCCCTTTCTTCAAGTGTTCAATACTTTTTCCTGTGTTATTTTACATTGTTACACATCCATCCATCCATTTTCTTCTGCTTTATCCGGAGTCGGGTCGCGGGGGCAGCAGCTCAAGCAAAACTGCCCAGACCTCCCGATCCACACACACCTCCCCCCAGCTCCTCCGGGGGAACCCCAAGGTGTTCCCAAGCCAGCCGAGAGATGTAGTCCCTCCAGCATGTCCTGGATCTTCCCTGGGGCCTCCTCCCAATGGGATGTGCCCGGAACACCTCTCCAGCGAGGCATCCAGGAGGCATCCGGAAAAGATGCCCGAGCCACCTCAACTGACACCTTTCGACGTGGAGGAGCAGCGGCTCGACTCCGAGCTCCTCCCGAGTGACCGAGCTCCTCACCCTATCTCTAAGGGAGCGCCCAGCCACCCTGCGGAGGAAACTCATCTCGGCCGCTTGTACTCATGATCTCGTTCTTTCGGTCATGAGCCAAATCTCATGACCATAGGTGAGGATCAGAATGTAGATCGATCGGTAAATCAAGAGCTTTGCCCCCCTACTCAGCTCTCTCTTCACCACGACGGTCCGATACAGTGACCGCATCACTGCAGATGCTGCACCGATCCGTCTATCGATCTCACGCTCCATCCGTCCCTCACTCGTGAACAAGACCCCGAGATACTTAAACTCCTCCACTTGAGGCAAGGACACGCCACCGACCTGAAGACGGCAAAGCACCTTTTTCCGGTCGAGAACCATTGCTTCGGATTTGGAGGTGCTGATTTTCATCCCAGACGCTTCACACTCTGCTGCAAACCGCCCCAGTGCACGCTGCAGGTCCTGATTTGACGAAGCCAACAGAACCACATTGTCCGCAAACAGCAGAGATGAGATTCTGTGGGTCCCAAACCAGACCCCCTCTACACCCTGGCTGCGCCTAGAAATTCTGTCCATAAAAATAATGAACAGAACCGGTGACAAAGGGCAGCCCTGGCGGAGGTCAACGTGCACTTGAAACAGGTTTGACTTACTACTGGCAATGCGAACCAAGCTCCTGCTGCGGTCATACAGGGACCAGATAGCCCTTAGCAAAGGACCCCGGACCCCGTACTCCCGGAGCACCCGCCACAGGGTGCCCCGAGGGACACGGTCGAACGCCTTCTACAGATCCAAAAAACATATGTGGACTGGTTGAGCAAACTCCCATAAACCCTCGAGCACCCGGTGGAGCGTGTAGAGCTGGTCCAGTGTGCCGCGACTAGGACGAAAACCACACTGCTCCTCCTGAAGCCAAGGTTCGACCATCGGTTGAATTGTCCTCTCCAGTACTCTGGAATAGACCTTACCGGGGAGGCTGAGGAGTGTGATCCCCCTATAGTTGGAACACACCCTCCGGTCCCCCTTCTTAAACAGAGGGACCACCACCCCGGTCTGCCAATCCAGAGACACTGTCCCCGATCGCCACGCGATGTTGCAGAGGCGTGTCAGCCAAGACAGTCCCACAGCATCCAGAGACTAAAGGTACTCGGGACAGATTTCATCCAACCCAGAAGTCTTGCCACCGAGGAGCTTTCTAGCCACCTTGGTGACTTCGGCCTGTGTAATGGATGAGTCCGCCTGAGTCCCCAGTCTCTGCTTCCTCCTCGGAAGACGTGACGATGGGATTGAGGAGCTCCTCGAAGTATTCCTTCCACCGCCCGACAACATCCCCAGTCAGGGTCAACAGCTCCCCACCCGCACCGTAAACAGTGCTGGTGGAGAGCTGCTTCTGCCTCCTGAGGCGTCGGATGTTTTGCCAGACTCTCTTCGAGGCTGACCGATAGTCCTCCTCCATGGCCTCCCTAAACTCCTCCCAGACCCAAGTTTTTGCCTCTGCGACCGCATGGGCTGTGGCACGTTTGGCCTGCCAGTACCTGTCAACTGCCTCCGGGGTCCCACCTACCAACAAAGATAAGTAGGACTCCTTCTTCAGCTTGACGGCATCCCTTACTTCCGGCGTCCACCACCAGGTTCGGGGACTGCCACCGCGACAGGCACCAGAGACCTTGTGACCACAGCTACGAGCGCCCGCATCGACAATGGAGGTGGAGAACATGGTCCACTCGGACTCCATGTCTCCAACCTCCCCCAGGATCTGGGAGAAGCTCTCCTGGAGGTGGGAGTTGAAGACCTCGCTGACAGAGGGTTCCGCCAGTCATTCTCAGCAGACCCTCACGATACGTTTGGGCCTGCCAGGTCTGACCGGCTTCCTCCCCTCCCAGCGGATCCAACTCACCACCAGTGGTGATCGGTCGACAGCTCTGCCCCTCTCTTCACTCGAGTGTCCGAGACACATGTTACACATAATTTAATAATTTTAATAATTTATATTATGGTTAAATTTTTTTTTTTTTGAATGTGTGGAGTACTTGAGTTGTTACCGACATCTGGTGAAAATTTCAATTCAATAGCACCTTTAGAAATATATTTGCTGAGAAAAATGGTGACGTGTTCAACAGTGCCCTGCCCATCCTGTAGTGGTAATGCCATTATGATGCAGTTACTACATCACTGTAGTGTAGCAAGACACCACACTGTCCTTGTCTAGACTTGACAGAATGTGAGTAAGAATGACCCCAAATTGTCACAATGTCACTACAAAATATAAAGAATATGGTATGATGCAGTATACAGTGAGGCAAATAAGTATTTGATACACTGTCAATTTTTCAAGTTTTCCACCTACAAAGAACAGAGAGGTCTGTAATTTTTATTATAGGTACACTTCAACTGTGAGAGACAGAATCTAAAAAAAAAAAAAAAAATCCAGAAAATCACACTGTATGATTTTTAACAATTAATTTGCATTTTATTGCATGAAATAAGTATTTGATACAATAGAAAAACAGACCTTAATATTGGGTACAGAAACCTTTGTTTGCACAATTACAGAGGTCAGGCGTTTCCTGTAGTTCTTGACCAAGTTTTCACACACTGCAGCAGGGATTTTGGGTCACTCCTCCATACAGATCTTCTCCAGATCTTTCAGCTTTCGAGTTTCAACTCCCTCCAAAGATTTTCTTTTGAGTTCAGGTCTGGAGACTGTCTAGGCCACTCCAGGACCTTGAAATGCTTCTTATGGAGCCCCTCCTTAAGCCCCATTTACACACAGACGGTAAGAGCTCCAGGAAGCGTCCCGGAAGAGTTTTTGGCCGTCTTAAGAATCACACACCGTTGTTAACGCCGGCACTAGGGGGCGTGGTTTAGTTCCGGCTTTACCGGGAATCGCTCCCGGAATTATTCGACATGTTGAATAATTCCGGGAGTGCTCCCAGAGAGCTCCCGTGATGACGAAGAATGGCGTGTGATACTTTATAATCGCCGTTTCATCCTGCCGCTTCCTGTAGTGCCGCAGTTCTCGTCGCGCCGCGATGACCAATCAGGGATTGAATATGTAGTGACGTGGAGATGTCTGGAGTTTGAAAATGTGAACATGTTCTGTATCTGGTAGCAGCCTGTGAGCAGGACTTATGTCTCTTTTGTCCTTTATTTTACAATCATGACAGAGTTTTTGGAGCGAGCAGCAGCACCACAGCAGCGTGGAGCGGAGGTTCTTTTAAATTTTATTTTACGTGCGTGCGCGCGCGAATCGTCCTGGAGATTATTTTACTTATTAGCTACACAGCTGTATAATGAAGGAAATGATGACTGGCTTCTAAACACAATTATGACAGAGTTTTTTGGGGGATAGAGCGAGCTGCAGCCCTGCAGCAAACAGCAGCCGGGAGTGAACTTTCTTTTTTTCTTTCTTTTTTATTTACGTGCGCGCACGAGCGAATCGTCTGTAGAGAATATTTTATTAATTAACTACACAGATGTATAATAAAACAAATGTGACTGGCTTCTAAACACAATTATGACAGAGTTTTTTGGGGGATAGATTCCTGTGTAGTTCTGAGCTTTCTCAGAATCATCCTGACCCTATGAGGCAAGAAATTGCATGGAGCCCCAGATCGAGGACAACTGACAGTCATCTTGTTTTTCTTCCATTTTCTAATAATGACGCCAACAGTTGTTGCCTTCACACCAAGCTGCTTGCCTATTGTCCTTTAGCCCATCCCAGCCTTGTGCAGGTCTACAATTTTGTCCCTGGTGTCCTTAGACAGCTCTTTGGTCTTGGCCATGGTGAATAGGTTGGAGCGTGATTGACTGAGTGTGTGGAGACATGTCTTTTATACCTAACATCGAGTGAGGCCGAAGGCTGAAAATGAAGTTCGGATGATGACAATAAATAAATAAATAAATAAATAAAAATAAATCCAATCGGCCATCAGCCTTGTCCACCATGAAGACCCCTAAGAACCCACCAGTGCTGTCATTTTCAATGGTCACATGCCATCTGCTTCATCTGCCACAAGGACCCGGTTGCGGAGACGTCACTTCCGATTTGCTTCCTTGTAAGATTGTGGAATGTCATTTCCGGTTTGTTTCTGCAACTCGCCCACCTTAACGACCCCTAGAAGTGAAGGTCACATGATGTGATCTAAAATAGCATGAGGGAAGAATCGATTCAGCAGCGACAAAATATAAATAAATAAATAAATAAAAAATCAGTCCTGGAATGTCACTTCCGGTTTGCTGCCACATCAGGTTAGTGTCCGCCTCATCCACCCAAAGCACCCCTAGAAGCGAATTTCACATGATGTGATCTAAAATAGTGTGGGGATGAATTGATTTGGCAGTGGCAAAAACCAAACAAACAAACAAAAAAAAGATTTGTTTGCAACGTCACTTCTGGTTTGCTTCAGTATCCGCCTTGACTGAGATGAAGACCCTGTTGTGGCTACATCATTTCTGGCTTGCTTCCGCGTTAGATCAATCTCCTGCATTGCTAAAATCTCACAGATGGAGTGCCAGATGTTCGACTGAGTCAACAGACTGAAAATGCATCTCAGATTTCAAAGTAAGTAGTGCATAGTGCCCAAACAATTTAAATTTAAGAAAAAACAAACAACAAAAAAATTCAGCTGGCTGTTAATGCCTAGTGGTGCTGTGACATGTTTTGTTTTTATTTGCAGTTTTAACGTTATTGTATGTGTTTTATTTTGTGAATCTTTGATTTGCGAGAGGAAAATAAAGAAAAATGCTTAAAAAGGCAGGGGGCCTGGGAAGAAGCTGAAGGGTTTTAGCCATGCTCATGCTCTCCAGAACCATTGTACTGAAAAAAGTCTACAGGACCTAAATGACATGGTCATTAATGTCGGCGACATGAAGCATATTATTTTCATGAATACCTTTAATAAACCCATATGTATGTATCATTGAAGCTACAATAGTGTATCATTAACAAATTGTGTCAGTCTATTTAAAAAATCTTCATCTTGAGACCTTCATACACCAAAGCAATTGTGAACTACGTGTATCGCAGACAATCGACATGAAATTTTTACATCAACCGACATCAATGTTCGGTCCAAGGCTTTGCCTTAGTTATCAGTGATAGGAATAATGGCGTTACTAACGCCGTTACTTTTTTCAGTAAAGATTAATCTAACTAATTACTCTGACTGTCACTATAACGCCGTTACCACTACCGACACCCCGTTACTGCACGTTACTGAAGCCGCTCAATAATCTGTTTTTTTTTTTAACTTCATGCATACAGACACAGGACTCTCAGGCGCAAGTGTGTGTGTCTTGTCAGTGTGTGTGTGTGTGAGTGACAAAGGAGGGGAGGGTGAGATAACCGCCTAAGCAATGATGATTGGCTAAGGTATAGTAAGATTACGTCTTCAGCCAATCAGAGAAACTAGGTGGGTGGGTGTTTAGAGCGCATGCATAGTGGAGGGTGTTTACAACGCATAGCGAGAGATGGCGAGTGAGGGGGATTCAAGTGTGAAGACAGCGTTTGCCAGATGGAAATACAGACACTACTTTAACCACGTTGAGGTCAAAGGTAAAAATGTACACGTCGAGTGTACATCATGTCCCCGAGCAAAAACTTTGTCCACGTCTTGTGTAAGCAACTCCAACCTACTGAAACACCTGTCGACGGCTCACGCTTCCGCTAAACTAGTGGCCCAAGAAGACCAAGACACAGGTAGCAGGGCTGGTGTTAATGTGGGGTCCTCTAACAAAGGGCACGGTGAAGGACCCTCACTGTGTAAGCAGCAAAAGCTTGATTTTTGTGCTTCAGCTCCCCAAAAACTAACGCAGACAGAGCTCTATAACTTGATAGGGAGATATATTGTGGAGAACATGCTGCCGATGTCAACAGTGGAGTCAGACTCCTTCAGGGCTCTGATAGGGAAAATACCGAGAAAAGGAGGCGTCGGCCCGCCTTGTAGAAAGACATTTTCGAAATACATTGATGCCGAATATGTTAAAATGAATGCTGAGCTCAAAAAAAGAATTTGAACAGCTGGAATATTTGGCAACTACTGCAGACATATGGACTGCAGACAATAAAGCTACCTTGGCGTAACTGCACACTGGATACATCCACCAACAAACATGGAACGAAAAAAAGCTGCCCTGGCATGCCGACGGTTTAAGGGCCGTCATACACACGAGCGTATCGCCACAGAGCTTGACAACATCCACTCGTCATATGGCATTTCGCACAAAATAACAGCAACTGTCACTGACAATGGCTCAAATTTCATTAAGGCTTTTAAGAGGTATCAGTCAGTCGAGGAGGATGACTCTGGGGATGAGGAAGATGATGAGGTGACTTTTGTTGACATCAATCAATCAACTTTTTTCTTGTATAGCGCCAAATCACAACAAACAGTTGCCCCAAGGCGCTCCAAATGAATGATGTCTTGCAAAGCCGTGTTGATGAGGATGACGATGTGATTAATTTACCACCACACTACAGGTGTGCATCACACACACTGAACCTTGTGTCTTGTTCTGACATTGAGAAGTGGATTCTCTCCAGACCAGAGAAGGCAGTTTACAGGAGTGCAACTGCAAAATGCACAGCCTTGTGGAATAAGGCCAGCCGTTCTACAGTGGCTGCAGAGACTGTAGAGGATGTGGTTGCAAAGAAGCTGATAGTGCCTTGCAGTACCAGATGGAATTCTTTTTATGAAGCCTTAGCTAGGATCTGTGAGATTCCCATAGTCGATCTCAATACCATCTCATCCAAGTTCGGCTTGAAAGCAATCACAGAAAAAGAGCATCAGCTCCTGAAGGAATATTGCATTGCGATGAAGCCGCTGACAGTCGCCCTAGATATCCTCCAGGGAGAGGACAACTGCTACCACGGCATGCTGCTACCTACCCTGGAGACCTTGATGATGAAAACCCTTGAGCTGAAGAGTGGACTCCAAATACTTGTGGACCTTCCAGAGGCAATTGTCGAGGTAAGAACTACATTTCTGTCTAATACATCCATACGTTGCGAAAATGAATAATATAGAGTATATATTGTACTCATAATGTGTGTGTGTGTGTGTGTGTGTGTGTGTGTGTGTTTGTATAGACAGTCAGTCATATGTTCTTTGCTTTATGTCATTTCAGGCGATAAAAACAAGATTTACAGAGGTGCTGGAGAGCGACAGTGCTCTCCTGGCTGCTGTGACTCTGCCCAGGTTCAAGTTACGTTGGCTCGGAACACAAGAAAGAAAGGACAAGGCCAAAGCAGAGCTGCTGGCGGTATGTCGTGCAAGTCTAAGAAATGAAGACCAGCAAAAAGGTACAAGCACCACCACACCCACATGTACCAGCTCAACTGTTGAGGATGCGTTCTTCTCCTTTGATGATGAGGACGACACTTCTGCTACTGCGGAAAGTCAAGTCGCAGATTATTTGAAATCAGGAGCCCAAGGGATGGACTCACTTCATGGATTTCCTCTTATAAAGAGAATTTCCCTGAAGTATAATGCTGCCACTCCATCCAGTGCTCCAGTGGAGAGACTGTTTAGCCTGGGGAAGCTGGTCTTCACCCCAAAGAGGAATAGACTCTCTGACCTCAAATTTGAGAAGCTGCTTCTCCTACGATACAACCACTGGTTTAAGGGCTAAAATGTTGAGATGACTGGGTTGGGTAGATGGATGGAGAGAGGAATGCATGCATGTTTAGAGTTGGATTTAACAAATGCATGAACATTTTCAGTTCAATTTAAAAAGCACTCCTGTTAAGCTATTTACTTTCTTTAAGAAACAAAATTGAAGCACTTTACGTCCATCTGTTGGCTATAGTTGTGTACTAATTCTGGTTAAGTTAGAGTTGCAGTAAATGAAAACCTTTGTGCAGGTCTTTGCTGTTGGTGAGACGACTGGGTTGGCTGGTTGGATAAATGATTGCATACATGCAAGATGAATGAATGCATGTTATGGACTTTAAGTTGGATTTAACAAATCCATATACATTTTTCAATTCAGTTTAAATGAGCCTCTGTTAAATTGTGTACTTTCTTTTTAAAAACATATTTTGAGAACTGTATGTCCATCCGTTGTCTATAGTTTGCGTTGAGTTGCAATAAATGCAAAGCTCTGTGAATGTACTTGTCTTTGCTGTCCTGCTCTCTATGCATCTGGCTTATGAAACACACTCTGAGAAGGGGGGGGCTAAGAGGCGAGTAACGCAATAGTTACTTTTAGTGGTAACTAGTTACTTTTATAGTGGAGTAACTCAGTTAGTAACTCAGTTACTTTTTGGGAGAAGTAACTAGTAACTATAACTAATTACTTTTTCAAAGTAACGTGCCCAACACTGTTAGTTATACGTACTACAGGTAATGAGTTCAAACAGGTGCAATTAATGCAGGTCAAGAGTGCAGAATAGGAGGGCTTCTTAAAGAAAAACAAATAGGTCTGTGAGAGGCAGAATTCTTGCTGGTTGGTAGGGGATCAAATACTTATTTCCTGCAATAAAATGCAAATTCATTATTTAAAAATCGTACAATGTGATTTTCTGAATTTTTTTTTTTTATTCTGTCTCTCACAGTTGAAGTGTACCTATGATAAAAATGACAGACCTCTCCATTCTTTGTCGGTGGGAAAAAGTTGCAAAATTGACAGTGGATCAAATACTTATTTGCCTCACTGTACATATATGTTATGTATGTAGTATATGATATAGAATAACATGCCACAATGTGTAAACTGTTAATAACAGACAAGATACTCAACAGTTAAGCCAAGTATACTATGATAGATTGCTACTGTATCATAAATGTTTCACTGTAATGCAAAAATGTAAAATAGAAAACCCTACACATTACAGTGTGCCGCCGTGCGACAGACTGGTGTCCTGTCCTGGGTGGACCCCGCCTCACGCCCTATGACTGCTGGGATAGGCTCCAGCCCCCCCATAACCCTTAACTGGAGTACGCGGACATAGAAAGTGGATGGATGGATTACAGCGTGCACTATCTGTTTCGTGTTGTGTAGTAAAGGAGAAGGGTGGGAGCTACGCAGCAGGTTGTCCCATCTGTGGCTTATGCAGAGTTCCAGACTGATATACGGTATCCGTGCATTGGAGTGCCCTGGCTGTTCCATGACAAAATCTGCCTGAAGAGGGGGTGGGTCAATGCACAAGCAGGGCAAATATTACATTTGTCGGAATGCCTATTTCAATAAAATGTTCGATTTAATCACAAAAAAAAAAAAAAAAAATCACAAATAACTCACCCGTTTGTGTCCGTTTTTGTCCTGTACAAAATGCTTTTCTCATTCATTAAGGGGCTGCTGATGTTTGGCGAGTCTGTTGGAAAGTTTTATGCATCCAGTTTGTCCTCGTCGCTGCAGTAAGCAGCAATGATGAAAACTTTAACAACTCATATCTGGCTGATTTTTTCCTCCCTGTTAAAGCTAAAAACAGCATCCAGTTGTCAAAATGCTGATGAAAGCAAACGATAACACAGCTGGTGTTTACAGGTCACCCGGCACTATTGGGAATTTAATAAATAAATAATGAATAAAAAAATAAAATAATAATTTCGAGTGAGTGTTTAACAACTTCAAAACAACAACAACAACAACAATAAAACAAAACAAAAAAACAAAAAACAAAAGGGGGTGTGCTGACGCTTGGCCCTGATCACTCTGATGCACGGATACGGTATGCATAGAGAGAGAGAGAGAGAAAAACAAGATACAACAAGGCAACGTTAGGGGAGATGATGGTCTAGTGGTTAAAGTGTTGGGCTTTAGACCAGAGGAAAATCACTAGGGGCCTTTGGGCAAGGTCCTTAATCCCCTAGTTGCTCTCGGTGTGTAGTGGGCGCCTTGTATGGCAGCAGTCTCACATAAGGGTAAATGTGAGGCATTTGATGTGTAAAGCACTTTGAGCATCTGATGCAGATGGAAAAGCGCTATATAAATGCAGTCCATTTTATTTACGTTTCACTGTCACCTGTTGTACCCAAAAAGCTTCTGTGTACATACAAGGTACAATTTGCATGCATGGTTTGATAAATTAGTTCCCATAAATGAACAGTTCTTTCACTGTGCTTAGCTGAGCCATTAAACAGACTGACACTGAGTGACAGACATTATGATTGTACATCAAAACATACGAGGTCTGTGAGAAAAGTAACGGACCTTTTCATTTTTTTCAAAAACTATATGGATTTGAATCACGTGCGATTACATCAGACAAGCTTGAACCCTCGTGGGCATGCGAGAGTTTTTTCACGCCTGTCGGTTATGTCATTCGCCTATGGGCAGGCTTTGAGTGAGGAGTGGTCCACCCATCCCATCGGAATCCCTTTGTCTGACAACTTTCTGAGAGACTGGCGCTTTGCTTGATCAAAATTTTTTCAGAACCTGTGAGGCACATCGAAGTGGACACCATTTGAGAAATTCAGCTGGTTTTCGGTGAAAAGTTTAACGGCTGATGAGAGATTATAGAGTGTTAATGTCGCTTTAAGGACTTCCCACGGAGCGGGCCGTCGCGCCGCGCTCAGAGCCGCTGTCGCCAGCCTGTTTCAAGCTGAAAACCTCCAAATTTAAGCCTCTGTTGACCCAGGACGTCGTGAGAGAACAGAGAACTTTCAGAAGAGGTCGGGATCAGCAGATTATCCAGACATTCCACTGTTAAAGGAGATTTTGTAATGAAAGACGTGCGGACGGATTGGTGCGTTGGAAGGCAGCCGGTGCGGCGCGCCGGCACAGGAAAAACACCACCGTTGGAAGCCTTAAGGACAAGCTGGAACATGTCCAGCTGTTAAACAATTTCTCAGATACTCACTCAACTGAAAGCCATCAAAAGCCGCCTGGTTTTTACAAAAGGTTATCAACACCGAGGTGTTTTTCCTGTGGCGGCCTGCCGACATGCGAATCTGTCTGCACATCTTTCATTACAAGATGAGCAGAAGAGTTTTATTCACTTTATATATGCTTCCCTTAGGCAGTATTATTAGACGGTATTGCTTAAATTTTCATTGTTACGCAGATGATACCCAGCTTTATCTATCCATGAAGCCAGAGGACACACACCAATTAGCTAAACTGCAGGATTGTCTTACAGACATAAAGACATGGATGACCTCTAATTTCCTGCTTTTAAACTCAGATAAAACTGAAGTTATTGTACTTGGCCCCACAAATCTTAGAAACATGGTGTCTAACCAGATCCTTACTCTGGATGGCATTACCCTGACCTCTAGTAATACTGTGAGAAATCTTGGAGTCATTTTTGATCAGGATATGTCATTCAAAGCGCATATTAAACAAATATGTAGGACTGCTTTTTTGCATTTACGCAATATCTCTAAAATCAGAAAGGTCTTGTCTCAGAGTGATGCTGAAAAACTAATTCATGCATTTATTTCCTCTAGGCTGGACTATTGTAATTCATTATTATCAGGTTGTCCTAAAAGTTCCCTAAAAAGCCTTCAGTTAATTCAAAATGCTGCAGCTAGAGTACTGACGGGGACTAGAAGGAGAGAGCATATCTCACCTATATTGGCCTCTCTTCATTGGCTTCCTGTTAATTCTAGAATAGAATTTAAAATTCTTCTTCTTACTTATAAGGTTTTGAATAATCAGGTCCCATCTTATCTTAGGGACCTCGTAGTACCATATCACCCCAATAGAGCGCTTCGCTCTCAGACTGCAGGCTTACTTGTAGTTCCTAGGGTTTGTAAGAGTAGAATGGGAGGCAGAGCCTTCAGCTTTCAGGCTCCTCTCCTGTGGAACCAGCTCCCAATTCAGATCAGGAGACAGACACCCTCTCTACTTTTAAGATTAGGCTTAAAACTTTCCTTTTTGCTAAAGCTTATAGTTAGGGCTGGATCAGGTGACCCTGAACCATCCCTTAGTTATGCTGCTATAGACGTAGACTGCTGGGGGTTCCCATGATGCACTGTTTCTTTCTCTTTTTGCTCTGTATGCACCACTCTGCATTTAATCATTAGTGATCGATCTCTGCTCCCCTCCACAGCATGTCTTTTTCCTGGTTCTCTCCCTCAGCCCCAACCAGTCCCAGCAGAAGACTGCCCCTCCCTGAGCCTGGTTCTGCTGGAGGTTTCTTCCTGTTAAAAGGGAGTTTTTCCTTCCCACTGTAGCCAAGTGCTTGCTCACAGGGGGTCGTTTTGACCGTTGGGGTTTTACATAATTATTGTATGGCCTTGCCTTACAATATAAAGCGCCTTGGGGCAACTGTTTGTTGTGATTTGGCGCTATATAAAAAAATTGATTGATTGATTGATTACAAAATCTCCTTTAACAGTGGAATGTCCGGATAAACTGCTGAGCCCGACCTCTTCTGAAAGTTCTCTGTTTTCTCACGACGTCCTTAAATTTGGAGGTTTTCAGCTCGAAACAGGCTGACGACGGTGCCTCGGAGCGCGGCGCGACGTCCCGCTCCGTGGGAAGTCCTTAAAGCGACAGTAACACTCCATAATCTCTCATCAGCCGTTAAAATTTTCACCGGAAACCAGCTGAATTTCTCGAATGGTGTCCATTTCAGTGTGCCTCACAGGTTCTGAAAAAAATTTCAGAAAGCAAAGTGCCAGTCTCTCAGGAAGTTGTCAGACAAAGGGATTCCGACGGGATGGGTGGACCACTCCTCACTCAAAGCCTGCCTACAGGCGAATGACGTAATCGACAGGCGTGAAAAAACTCACGCATGTGCACGAGGGTTCAAGGTTGGCTGATGTAATCGCACGTGATTCAAATCCATATAGTTTTTGAAAAAAATAAAAAGGTCCGCTTATTTTCTCACAGACCTCGTACTTATCACAGAATACATTTTGTTTGCTGAGAAAGAAATATGTACACAGATGCAGCAATCATCTTTGGCCATGTGTGCTGTCAGTATGAAGTACATCACAGCACATGGATTGAGGTTCAGTCCTTCCAAGACCGATTGTGTCACATTTGGCAAGTGTTAGTTGGAACTGAAGCCTACGTGGACACTTAAAGACACACAGCTCCATGAGGGAGACCGTGTCAAGTATCTGGGTGTGAGACTCTTGTAATGATCCGCATGAACACGTGGAGGATAACTGTATGCAGACATGATTTCTTCTCACTTCAGGCCACAGGTTTTAGCAAGAAAAACTTAGACACTGACATGTTTGCCTATGTATGGAATGCAGCAGTGACACCGGTCCTCACCTATGGACTGAGTGCAATTAATATATAAAAAAAAGAGATATCAGTAATCTTGATAAGAGTCAGAGCAGCATGTTGAAAAGCAGCCTCAGATTACATAAATACACAAGATCTTCCGGCATTTTTCAATCATTGACAATTCATCCAATAGAGACGACCAATATCATGAACACTCTGCATATCAAGATGCTGATTAGACAGCATGACTATTACACAGGTGTAGCTTAGGCTAGCCACAATAAAAAGCTACTGACAAACTGCAGTTAGGTCGAGACCCCGATGAGAACGACAAGCATGCAGATGGTTGTTAGGCCGGTTGGATGTACTGCCAAATTCTCTGAAACGCCTTTGGAGACGGCTTATGGTAGAGAAATGAATATTCAATTCTCAGGCAACAGCTCTGGTGGACATTCCTGTAGTCAGCATGCCAGTTGCACACTTCCTCAAAACTTGTGACATCTGTTACACTGTGCTGTGTTATAAAACTGAAGATTTCAGAGTGGCCTTTTATTGTAGCCAGCCTAAGGCACACCTGCGCAATAATCATGCTGTCTAATCAGCAACTTGATATGCCACACCTGTGAGGTAGGACAGATTATCTCAGCAAAGGAGAAGTGCTCACCAACACAGATTTAGACAGACGTGTGAACAATATTTGAGAGAAATGGATTTTTTGTGTATATGGAAAATATGTTAGATTTTTCAGGTCATCTCCTGAAAAATGGGAGCAAAAACAAAAGTGATGTGTTTATATTTTAGTTCAGTGTGTGTGTGTAAGTACAGTAGTGTTCAGAATAATAGTAGTGCTATTGACTAAAAAGATTAATCCAGGTTTTGAGTATATTTCTTATTGTTACATGGGAAACAAGATACTAGTAGATTCAGTAGATTCTCAGAAATCCAACAAGACCAAGCATTCATGATATGAACACGCTTAAGGCTGTGAAATTGGGCTATTAGTAAAAAAAAAAAAAAAAAAAGTAGAAAAGGGGGTGTTCACAATAATCGTAGCATCTGCTGTTGACGCTACAAACTCAAAACTATTATGTTCAAACTGCTTTTTTTTTAGCAATCCTGTGAATCACTAAACTAGTATTTAGTTGTATAACCACAGTTTTTTATGATTTCTTCACATCTGCGAGGCATTAATTTTGTTGGTTTGGAACCAAGATTTTGCTTGTTTACTAGTGTGCTTGGGGTCATTGTCTTGTTGAAACACCCATTTCAAGGGCATGTCCTCTTCAGCATAAGGCAACATGACTTCTTCAAGTATTGTGACATATCCAAACTGATCCATGATACCTGGTATGCGATATATAGGCCCAACACCATAGTAGGAGAAACATGCCCATATCATGATGCTTGCACCACCATGCTTCACTGTCTTCACTGTGAACTGTGGCTTGAATTCAGAGTTTGGGGGTCGTCTCACAACTGTCTGCGGCCCTTGGACCCAAAAGAACAATTTTACTCTCATCAGTCCACAAAATATTCCTCCATTTCTCTTTAGGACAGTTGATGTGTTCTTTGGCAAATTGTAACCTCTTCTGCACTTCTTTTATTTAACAGAGGGACTTTGCAGGGCAAATAAATTAGCTTCACACAGGCGTCTTCTAACTGTCACAGCACTTACAGGTAACTCCAGACTGTCTTTGATCATCCTGGAGCTGATCAATTGGTGAGCCTTTGCCATTGTGGTATTCTTCTATCCATTTTGATGGTTGTTTTCCATTTTCTTCCACGCGTCTGTTTTTTTTTTTTTTTTGTCCATTTTAAAGCATTGGAGATCATTGTAGATAAACAGCCTATAATTTTTTGCACCTGTGTATAAGTTTTCCCCTCTCCAATCAACTTTTTAATCAAACTACGCTGTTCTTGTGAACAATGTCTTGAACGTCCCATTTTCCTCAGGCTTTCAAAGAGAAAAGCATGTTCAACAGGTGCTGGTTTCATCCTTACATAGGGGACACCTGATTCACACCTGTTTGTTCCACAAAACTGACGAACTCACTGAATGCCACACTACTATTATTGTGAACACCCCCTTTTCTACTTTTTTTTTTTTTTTACTAATAGCCCAATTTCATAGCCTTAAGAATGTGCATATCATGAATGCTTGGTCTTGTTGGATTTGTGAGAATCTACTGGTACCTTGTTTCCCATGTAACAATAAGAAATATACTCAAAACCTGGATTAATCTTTTTAGTCACATAGCACTACTATTATTCTGAACACTACTATATATATAGAGAGAGAGAGAGCGAGCGAGAGAGAGGGTTTTTACACATGTTCCGCAGGGATCTGTTTTAGGCCCCCTGCTTTTTTCCCTTTATGTAGCACCCCTTGGGAATATACTGCGGCACTTTGGGATTCCCTTTCATTGCTATGCTGATGACACTCAACTGTACATGCCAATAACTGCTGGTAATCTCATTCGCATAAAATCTTTGGGAGAATGCCTTGCATCAGTAAGAAGTTGGATGTCTAGTAACTTCCTACTTTTAAATTCTGATAAGACTGAAGTTATGGTTCTTGGGCCAGTGAGGTATCGGCATCAATTTGATCAGCTAGCACTTAGCTTAGGTTCGTGTGTTATACATCATACGGATAAAGTGAGGAACCTTGGAGTAATTTTTGATCCTACGTTGTCCTTTGATCTCTACATTAGAGACATTACGGGGACTGCTTTCTTCCATTTGCAAAATATAGCGAAGATTCATCCCATCCTGTCTATGGCTGATGCTGAGACTGATTCATGCATTTGTCTCTTCTAGATCGGACAATTGTAATGCTCTATTTTCTGGCTTACCGCAGTCCAGGATTAGGGGTCTTCAACTGGTTCAAAATGCTGCTGCCAGACTTTTGACACAAAGCAGAAAGTTTGACCACATTACGCCCGTTTTGGCGTCCCTGCACTGGCGTCCAGTTGCTGCAAGATCGGATTTTAAAGTACTGTTATTAGTTTATAAAACTGTTCATGGACTTGCACCTCCCTATTTGGCTGACCTGGTAAGGCCCTATGTACCAGCTCAGGCCCTGCGTTCTCAGGGTGGAGGACTTCTATGTGTTCCCAGGGTTAATAAAAAGTCTGCTGGTCACAGAGCTTTCTCCTACCGTGCCCCAGCTCTGTGGAACGATCTCCCGGCACACATTCGGCAGTCGGATACTGTGGAGACTTTTAAGTCACGTTTAAAGACTCATTTGTTTTCCCTTTTTATCATTAGTGTTATGATGTGTTTTTATTCTTGTATTCTTTTATGGTCATCTTTTTATTGTGTTTAAAATTTTTAATTCAGTTTTTTTTTTTTGTTTTATGTTGTGTGAAGCGCCTTGAGACGATCTCATCGTGAATTGGCGCTATATAAATTAATACATTGATTTGAAATTTGAATTTGATTCTTCCTATTTCACTTGAGGTCGCCATAGCAGAAATGATATGGATGTGCATGTTGATTGATCACAGGTTTTTTACACATAATGAGGACATAACCTGGGCTAATTTCTGGATTAAAAACAACATGTATATATTGTATTCCAAGTATGTTTCTGCTTTGAACAGAATGCAAACTGCCACCTTATGTTAATAAAAAAAACAAACCAAAAAACAGTAAATGGTCAGTATAGCCGGCCTATAGAGTCCATAACAGAATGTAACTGATCATATGAATGTCCAAATATAATTATTTGTCTAAATAATACCTTGCTATGTCAGAGGCTATATTAAATTAGGATAGTGTATACCTGTTTTCTTCAACATCTATACTGTCAGTTGTTTCTGCTACATAGAGTCCATAACACCACAAAATGCAAACATGGTTATTATGTTCATAAATCTGTAAAATGTTTATCTGATGAGGATACTTCATGAAATTTTGAAACAATATCCTAAATAACTATATTTTACATGGGACATAAGTTGATCAACATTGGATAAAAGTGAAAAATCGCACTCTTTGCAAAATTCATGACCATTTGATTGTGGCTGACCCAAAGATAAACTACACTACATACCCAAATATTGTTAATGATTTAAAATAATTGACTGACTACGTGATGTTAATTATCCCAATCAAAGGGGAGCAGTCACTGTTTTCCTGAAGCCATTTAATGCACCACACTGTGATACATTGTAAAATGTTTTTTTTTTTTTAATTTCAGTGTTGTCGATCATGTGAGGATGGATAATAGTCACATACAAAATCTTAGGTGCAAACCCAAGTTCACGTCTCGAGCGAAGCAATTTTTATTAAGTCGTGGCTCTTTTCAGGAGCTGTCTGCTTTTATTCTGTGTTAAACTCTTACTATGCTTACTGTGGTAGTAATATGCTTGGTGTTGTTTCTGTGATTTGGAGGTATACACCTTTTGTGGGCATTTTTCTACATACAGTTGTGCTCATAAGTTTACATAACCTGGCAGAATTTTTTATTTTTTTAGCCATTTTCAGAGAATACGAATGATAACACACACACACACACACAAAATCACTCATGGTTAGTGGTTGTGTGAAGCCATTTATTGTCAAACAACTGTGTTTACTCTTTGTAAATGATAATGACAACAGAAACTATCCAGATGACCATGATCAAAAGTTTACATACCAGAGTTTCTTAATACCATGCATGTCCCCCTTCAACATCAACGACAGCTAATGTCTTTTGTGGTAGTTGTGGACAAGGCTCTTCATTTTCTTTGATGGTAAAGCTGCCCATTCATCTTGGCAAAAAGTCTGTAAATTCCTGGGCTGTCTTGCATGAACTGCACATTTGAGATCTCCCCAAAATGGTTCAATGAGGTCAGGAGACTGAGATGGCCACTCCAGAACGTTCACTTTATTCTGCTGTAGCCAATGACAGGTTGACTTGGCCTTGTGTTTTGGATCGTTGTCATGTTGTAACGTCCAAATACATCCCATGTGAAGCTTCCAGGCTGAAGAGTGCAAATTTTCCTCCAGTATTTTCTGATAACATGCTGCATTCATCCTTTCATGAATTCTGACTAAGTTTCCTGTGTCTTTGTACCTCACACATCCCCAAAACATCAGTAATCCACCTCAGTACTTCACAGTAGCAAGGATGTACCTTTCATCATAGGCCTTGTATACTCCTCTCCAAAAGTAACATTTATAGTTATGACCAAAGAGTTCAATTTTGGTCTCATTACTCCAAATGACTTTGTTCTCCTTGCTGTTTGGCATATTGTAAATGGGATACTTGGTGGGACTTGATGAGATCTGTCCAGAAATGCTGAAGGCTCTGGGTGTGGAGGGATTGTCTTGGTTGAGACATCTCTTCAACATTGCGTTGAGGTCTGGGAAAGTGCCTAAGGAGTGGCAAACTGGGGTGATGGTCCCTTTATTAAAAAGGGGGACCAGAGAGTGTGTGTCAACTACAGGGGCATCACACTACTCAGCCTCCCTGGTAAAGTCTACTCCAGGGTGCTGAAAAGGAGGGTTTGGCCTATAGTCGAACCTCTGATTGAAGAGGAGCAATGTGAGTTCCATCCTGGTCGTGGAACAACTGACCAGCTCTTTACTCTCACAAGGATCCTGGAGGATGCCTGGGAGTATGCCCACCCAGTCTACATGTGCTTTGTGGACTTGGAGAAGGCGTATGATCGGGTATCCCGAGAGATACTGTGGGAGGTGCTGTGGGAGTATGGAGTGAGGGGGTCCCTTCTCAGGACCATCCAATCTCTGTACTCCCAAAGTGAGAGCTGTGTTCGGGTGCTCGGCAGTTTCAAATGGAGGTTGGCCTTCGCCAGGGCTGCGCCTTGTCACCAATCCTGTTTGTGATATTCATGGACAGGATATCGAGGCGTAGTCAGGGGGAGGAGGGTTTCCGGTTTGGTGGGCTCAGGGTCTCATCACTGCTTTTTGCAGATGATGTGGTCCTGTCGGCTTCATCGGCCGATGGCCTCCAACACTCACTGGATCGATTCGCAGCCGAGTGTGAAGCGGCTGGGATGAGGATCAGCACCTCTAAATCTGAGGCCATAGTTCTCAGCAGGAAACCAAAGGATTGCCTACTCCAGATAGGGAATAAGGCCTTGTCCCAAGTGAAGGAGTTCAAGTACCTCGGGGTCTTGTTCACGAGTGAGGGGAAGATGGAGCATGGGATTGGCCGGAGAATCGGTGCAGCAGGGGTGGTATTGTATTCGCTCGACTGTACTGCTGTGACAAAAAGGGAGCTGAGCCAAAAGGTGAAGCTCTCGATCTACTGGTCAATCTTCGTTCCTGCTCTCACCTATAGTCATGAGGGTTGGGTCATGACTGAAAGAACTGGATCACAGGTACAAGCGGCCGAAATGGGCTTCCTCAGGAGGGTGGCTGGTGTCTCCCTTAGCGATAGGGTGAGAAGTTTGCTCATCTGTGGGGAGCTCGGAGTAGAGTTGCTGCTCCTTCGCATTGAAAGGAACCAGCTGAGGTGGTTCAGGCATCTGGTAAGGATGCCTCCTGGGCGCCTCCCTAGGGAGGTGTTCCAGGCACATCCATCTGGGAGGAGACCCCGGGGAAGACCCAGGACTAGGTGGAGAGATTATATCTCCACATTGGCCTGGGAACGCCTCAGGATCCCCCAGTCAGAGGTGGTCAATGTGGCACGGGAAAGGGAAGTCTCTGGTCCCTTGCTGGAGCTGTTACCCCCGTGACCTGAACCCGGAAAAGCGGTTGAAGATGAATGAATGAATGATACTTAGTGGCATTTGCGTAGTAATGGCTTTTTTGTGGTGACTCGACCATGCAGCCCATTTTTCTTCAAATGCCTTCTTATTGTGCATTTTGAAACAGTCACACCACTTTTTTCGGAGCCCTGTATTTCAGGTGAACCTATTTGTGGGTTTTTCTTTGCATCCTGAAAATTTTTTCTGGGAGTTATTGCTGAAATTTTTGTTGGTCTACCTGACCGTGGTTTGGTTCCAACAGAATCCCTCATCTTCCATTTCTTAATTAGAGATTGAACATTGCTGATTGGCCTTCTCAGTTCCTTGGATATGTTTTTATATCCCTTTCCTGTTTTATACAGTTCAATTACCTTTTCTTTGATAATTCTTTTGCTTTCCCTATGACTCAGAAACCAGAAACGTCAGTGCAGCACTGGATGAAAGATGCAAGGGTTTGCCAGGAGCCCAGAAACTCACTGACCTTGTATACACACACACACTGATTACAAAGAAACAGATCACAGGTGAGGATGGTTACCTTTTGTAGCCATTCAAACCGGTTTGTGTCAACTTGTGTGCATGTTATCAGGCCAAAATCACCAGAGTATGTAAACTTTTGATCAAGGTCATTTGGTTATTTTATGTTGTCATTATGATTTAAAAAGAGTAAACAGTTGTTTGACAATAAATGGCTTCACACAACCCTAACGATGAGTGGAAAAAAAAGAGTTTTTGTTTTATCATGCATATTCTTTGAAAAGGGCAGCACGGTGGATTAGTAGTTAGCACTGCTGCCTCACAGCATGAAGGTCATGGGTTCGATTCCCGCCTGTGGCCTTTCTGTGTGGAGTTTGCATGGTCTCCCCGTGTTTGCGTGGGTTCCCTCCGGGTGCTCTGGCTTCCTCCCACATCCAAAGACATACAGGTTAGGTGGACTGGAGACTTTAAATTGACCGTAGGTGTGAGTGTGTTTGTTTGTCTATATGTGGCCCTGCGACAGACTGGCATCCAGGGTGTACCCCGCCTCACGCCATATGACTGCTGGAATAGGCTCCAGCCCCCTGTGATCCTTAACTGGAGTAAGAGGTTGAAGAGGAGTGATGAGTAAGTGATTCTCTGAAAAAAATGCCACCCCCCCCCCCCCCAAAAAAAAATTCTGCCATAGTATGTAAACATTTGAGCACAACTGTAGTTTCTACACTGCACCTTATTCCAAAAGGGAGTAAATTCATTTGTTTCCCCTCAAAGATGATAAAGTTGTTTTTTTTTTTTTTTACAAATTAAAAATAAAAAACTAAAATCACATGTACATTAGAATTCACACCCTTTGCTCAATACGTTTTAATAATACTTTGTAGTACTTTGCTTAATACCAAGTATACTGAAATTTTAGAGCAACATATGTTGCCTTCAAGACGTCTTTTCCAGGGACACCCATGCATTTTTTTTAATAAGACAAAGCAAAACCACATTCTGCACACATTACAAAGAGACAGCTGTGGAAGAAACGGATACAGATGCTGGAATGGTCTACCTGCAGTCCTGACCTGCCCCCAACACAGAATCTGTGGAGAATTCTGAAAAAGAATATGCAACAATGATATCCCCATACAGTTCCGCACCTGTATAAAGGAGCGGAACAGGTCAGGTCAACCACGTGTTTGCAAGAAGAATGAGACAAAACAACACTTGAAACACTTCACTGCTTGGTATCCTCACTGAAAAACAACTTTAAGTGTTGTGAGAAGGAATGGCATTACAAAGTTGTAAATACTTTAGCATCCCATTTGGAATGTGTTGCAGATCTTAAATGCAGGGACACCATGTTTCCAATGCAGGACAGTCTAAAGTCTTATCTTGACAGATGGCTGGCCCTTGAGAAATCCTCTAGCTTGTGTTGTCGAACCAACCATGACCTTTGACCTGTCCATACAGAACAGCTCAGGATAAATAGTGTGATTGTTTTCTTTTTTTCAGATTTGTTTTGAGCCATTACTTAAAATTCTCTTCTGTGTGTCGGCCATAAGCGCTGCAGATGGTGCGGGAGGGAAGTAAATAAAAACATCAACAACATTACAGGGAATGGTGAATAAACTGGTTGTGACTGCCTCATCCACCAACGCAAAGTGCCACCAGTCCACTCCAGCCAACCTAAGATAACACACACACACACACACAAACACACACACGCACACGCACACACACCTTCAACCGCTTATCTGGGATCGGGTTGTGGGGACCTGAGATAATAGCTGCACAAAATTCTCAGAATAGACTGTTGCCTCGATCACCATTTTCATCTATGCTGGTGATCAGTGACGACCACCTGTTTGAAAATCTGTAGAAGTACTTTTGTGGATGCTGATTTGATCATGGCAGCATTGCGGATATCCCAAAGAACTGAGGAGATACATTAGTGTCGACAGAGATTAAGTGGGGAGAGCAAACAAAGAAAGCATGAACGTGTGAAATAAAACTGTGTACTTTGCCAGTAGGGAGCTGAAAACAAAACAAAAAACAAACAAAAAAAACAAACAAACTGTGATTCCCCCACTAGGAATCCTCTGTCAAGAGCCCATTGGTGTAGGAGTCCACGAGGAGGTGGAGGGTGGGTGCAGAGGCGCTGTTGCACCTGGAATACCCACTTGCCCAATGACCTTTCTCCCTCTGTGTGGGTAAGTGCTTCCCTTTGTCAGTAAGAGTTACTCATGCACATTCTATACACACTATTTCCCTTGCGTTCCCCTGCACACCCTGTAAACCCACACCTACGACAATCAGCACCCACCTCTTTCTAATGCAGTTCTGAGAGCATCGTTCTTCCTTTTACATGCAGTCAGGCTAACAGACGGGGAGAGAGAGCATGACAGATGGTGTTCACAGCTCTATTTCTGAGGCTGGACTTGTACTGCCACAGCTACACCCCCCACCACCCCCACCCCCGCCTATTCCACTCAAGCCAAGTGCTTATGAGACTGCCTCCTCATCTTCGCCTCAGTAATCAGCCCATTCATTTGCAGGGTTATTGTGAATTAAAAGTCTGTGTCTTACAAAGAACTTCGACATTTTCAGGTTAATCTTACCCCCAAAGCCCCATAACTGGAAGAGTCGCATCAATGCCTAAGTACTAAAACTATCTCGCTGAAGGAAATTTATACAGTGTCTCTTCATAAAAAGTGCAGCTGTTGCTCACAAGGCTGGAAATGAACATTTTGGTGAAAGTGCACTGAAAAAGACTGACTGACCTGATGGTCTTCCATCACAAATGAAAATGAACAAGCAAAATCTCACTTACAGCTTACAAACATAGCCTGCAATTTTTTTTAATGACAATCTTGGTCATTTGTACATCAACACAAAACAAAAACACTGAATACTCTTTGGGAATTATTATTCTCATTTAATGCTGCTCTCTATTTTGTCAATATCTATCTATCAGTCTGTCTGTCTGTCAGTGTATTCATTCATCATCCGCTTCTAACCCTAAACCCAACACTATGCATGAGAAGAAATGGCTGGAGCACAGACCAACACATGTTGAAAACATGATAGCATAAACCCACATCAAGCCTCCAACATATCAAAGTTGAGCCTTCTGGAAAATGTGGAATCCAAATGTGGGTCCCACAGTCAGGAATGCAATTTATACCTGAAAGCAGAAGCCATTCCTTTTTAATTCTTTGGGACTTCATACCCACGTGTTGTAACAGGTGCCGCTGATGTTTGCTCATCTATTCCAGCCTTTAGGAGGAATTTTGTCGTTGGTTTGCAGTGGTGCAACTGTTGAGCCAAGGCACCATACAAAGTAACTAAGGGCTGACCTAAGTGAAATGATTTATATTATTAGTGAACATTTAGTTTTTTTTTTATAAAATGTTGATAGAACAGGCAACTTGTGCTTGCCAGCAAAGCAGCTGGGGATGTGGGGATATGGATTTTATGTTCCATGTTTTACACCTGATGGCACCGGAACTTCCGGTGCAGGGGAGACTGTATTGGAGCCCACTGTACTGTGAAGATGGCTGAGTCCTTGGAGTTTATTCGCTGTTTAATGGAGCTTCCTAAAGTCTCAGTAAATGATGTGAGGCAGATTGTTCATTTAGCGACCCCAACGGCACAGATCCTGCTGGAGAAAGGATTTCAATTTTGTTTGTTCCTACAGCCCTGACAGAAGCGCTTCGGTCTCGTCAAGCACCATATCCACTGCAGCTGGCTCCGCAGAAGAGCAGTAGTTGTGGTCAGGCAAAGTTACCTCCATCGCTGGTTCCTCCAGGTGATCAGTGAGAGGGTTTGGTCACTTTCTTTGCTCCCAAACACCGAGACGAGTGGCAGGAATGGAATAATTGTTCCACTCGAAAAGAACGGGGGCAGCTCCTTTTTTAACAAACGGTGCACCTGTGTGGTTGAAGGCTGGATCACATCGGTAGGCAGAAAATGCCGAGAACAGACTCTGGTGTTACTCCTTACTACAAAATGATGCCTCCAAATATTTATGACCCATTTCCTTTGCTGCTCAGCATCTTTCAGGAAAAAGAAAAAAAAAAAAACCTCAAAACAGAGTTACACCGTGCAGAAACTGTACATGTGGGTATAGAGCAGTGACAGCTCAATGTGCTATCCTCTCTCCTCTGGAAAGAAAACTTGGTCTTCTTCGATGTGATGATGGATGCACACAACCACAAAATATGAACAATGACAAAAAATACTAGAAAAGTTGTAAATTGATTAAAGTTTTCAGATATCAAACAGACTCAAACACCGGCATCCGCCATAACCGGAAACGGCACAGCAATCAGAGATTTTAACAGAAATACATCACACCACTCCGTGCGTGTAGTCCATTAGTGATGCTTGATGCTGATAGACACATCACGAAAAAAAGGGGTGGGGGTGGAGAGAAATTAAGTAACGCGCCGTATGTTTAGGGATGTAACGGATCACATAACCCACAGTTTGGTAAGGATGACCATTTTTAGTCACAGATCATTGTTCAGATCAGCAAAGAAAAAGACGTAACAAAATGGAGACAAATATTACCTTGGTTTTTATTTTTAACAAGCTCTTCAGCAATCAAAACAAGGAACTGAGGGGGGGGGGGGGGGTGGCAAATCGCTGGCTAAGGTGACCCATTCAGTAATTAAGATATAGCTAACTGGATAATCTGTTATTATCATATTGTGCAAATGAGTCGTCTATCTAACCTGCCATTGTCTGGTCGCCTGATGTCTAGGTTGGGGGACAGCTACATCCAGTTAAATCCTAGCGCCAGGACCTCAAGGCAAACCTGATTTGGACATAAATACTCATATCCTCAAAGTAACACTCGGTGGATTTGGACATAATTACATTCAAAATAACACTCAACTGATTTGGATGCAACTAACAAAGTAATGCTCACCTGATTTTGACATAATTACACTCAAAGTAACGCTCTGCTGATTTTGACACAATTACCCTCAAAGTAATGCTCGCCTGATTTTGACAGAATTACCCTCAAAGTAACGCTCACCTGATTTTGACATAATTACACTCAAAGTAACACTCATCTGATTTTGACAGAATTACCCTCAGCATTAACACTCGCCTGATTTTGACAGAATTACCCTCAAAGTAATGCTCGCCTGATTTTGACACAGTTACCCTCAAAGTAATGCTCACCTGATTTTGACATAATTACACTCAAAGTAACGCTCGCCTGATTTTGACAGAATTACCCTCAAAGTAACGCTCACCTGATTTTGACATAATTACCCTCAAAGTAACACTCATCTGATTTTGACAGAATTACCCTCAGCGTTAACACCCGCCTGATTTTGACAGAATTACTGTTGTGTGGGCCGCTGAAGAGGAGGTACTGCTGGCCCAACACCACCAGAGGGCGCCCTGCTTGGAGTGCGGGCTCCAAGCACGAGAGGGCGCCAGACCCAGAAGAAGTGACAGCTGTCACTCATCCTCTGCACCAGCTGTCACTCGTTTATCACCACCATAAAAGCCGGACTGCAACTCCACCTCCCCGCCGAGAAATCGACTACCAGTACCAAGGTAATTTCTCTGCTGACTAATACGTTGTCTAACCTTGTTCTGTGTGCAGTCGCATTCCTGTGAAGACCCAGAAGAGGGACAAACAGGAGCTGCACGAGTGTGTATGATTTGGAGGTGGAGGTGCTCCCTCCTAACGGTGTCTGGACTATAAATTACTGAGTGTGCGGACTCACACTCACACATCATATTTCTGCTTTCTACCAGCAGTACCAGGGTCGACAGTCGAAGACAGAGGCCACCTGGGGACTCGGGACTTGGCGGCTCCGGTGTTCTTCAGGCCGTTGGTGGTGGAAGCCGTGTGGGACGCGGCTTCTCTCTCGTCGGGCGTCTTCTATCTTCGAGCCTGCCCACACATCACCTGGTGTTTATTGACTGTGAAAATTACGACACGTTTCGTTGTGTATTATCACAACATTAAATTGTTACCTTTTGGCTTACTCATTGTCCGTTCATTTGCGCCCCCTGTTGTGGGTCCGTGCTACGACACCTTCCCAACAGGATTTCTCGGCCATCGTCATGGACTCAGAGGGGCGTCAACTCAAGCTTGAACGGCCAATGGAAGAGCCAGGAGCGCAGGCGTCAGCGGGAGGCGGGTTGAGTGAGCTGCAGCAGATCTTAACCGCCTTCAAGGCCCGGTTGGAATTAGTGACCGAGCAGAGTGTCCTCCTTAATCGAAGGGTGGAGGCTCTCACCGCCAGGGTGGAAGCGCGCGATCAGGGCGCTGCTGCAGCCACTCCTCTGGCTGGTCCTGGGCCTGTATCAGACGTTCCACTGGTCGTTCAACGAACCCCCCCACCGTCCCCTGAAGCATACATAAGCCCTCCGGAACCGTACGGGGGCTGTGTCGAGACGTGCGCGGACTTCCTCATGCAGTGTTCGCTCGTCTTTTCACAGCGCCCCGTCATGTACGCATCAGACGCTAGCCGGGTAGCTTATGTTATTAATCTGCTTCGAGGAGAAGCACGCGCATGGGCTACGGCGCTTTGGGAGCAGAATTCACGGCTCCTAACGTCTTATACTGGGTTCGTACGGGAATTCAAACAAGTGTTTGATCATCCCAACAGAGGCGAGACCGCTTCGAACGTGCTGCTGTCGATGAGACAGGGGCGCCGTAGCGCAGCCGAGTATGCAGTCGACTTCCGCATCGCGGCAGCGAGGTCCGGCTGGAATAACGTTGCGCTCCGCGCCGCCTTTGTAAATGGACTGTCCCCGGTCCTTAAGGAGCACCTACTGGCCAAGGAAGAACCGCGGGAATTTGACGGGCTGATCGATTTGGTTATACGCTTAGACAACCGTTTAAGCGAGCATCGTCGGGAGCAGGCCGGGAGGCTGTGACCGGGCACGAGCCGTCCCTCCCCTTCTGGTTCCGACAAGGTGGCGTCGTCCCCACGCTTCACTGCCAGAGAGCTCCGTGTGGCTACGGCTCCCCCTGCTGAGGAGGCTAGGGACACGAGCAGGGCCAAATTAAAATCACAAATCAGACAAAGGAGGCTGGCCTGCGGGGAGTGTTTTGTCTGCGGCTCTTGCGAGCACATGCAGAAGGACTGCCCTAAAACGGTCAAACTACAACGCCCGTCCTTAGAAACTGTGCTAAGGGTGGGTCATAACACGCACGCGGGAAAACCCTGCAAATCTGCACGAATCCCAGTTACAATCCTTTGTGGGGATTTAACCCTTCATGCCCCAGCACTGATAGACACGGGGTCTGAAGGGAATCTGCTGGACAGCAGATGGGTAAAGGAAGTAGGGCTCCCTCTGGTGGCTCTGCCGGCACCATTGCAGGTGCGAGCACTAGATGGCACCCTGCTTCCATTAATCACACATCAGACACAACCAGTGACTTTGGTTGTGTCTGGGAATCACAGGGAGGAGATAGTGTTCCATGTAACACCTTCTACCTCCCGAGTGATTTTGGGCTTTCCATGGATGGTGAAGCACAATCCCCGGATTGATTGGCCGTCTGGGGTTGTGACGCAGTGGAGCGAAACCTGCCACCGGGAGTGCTTAGGATCCTCGGTTCCTCCCGGCACTACGGCTAATGAGGAGGTCAAAGTTCCCCCCAATCTATCGACGGTGCCAAAGGAGTACCACGATCTTGCTGATGTTTTCAGCAAAGATCTGGCACTCACTCTTCCCCCGCACCGACCGTATGATTGTGCCATCGATTTGGTCCCGGACGCTGAGTACCCGTCCAGTAGGTTGTACAACCTCTCACGTCCGGAACGCGAATCAATGGAGACCTACATCCGGGACTCCTTAGCTGCCGGGCTGATCCGAAACTCCACCTCCCCGATGGGTGCTGGTTTCTTTTTTGTGGGCAAGAAAGACGGCGGACTCCGTCCATGCATTGATTACAGAGGGCTGAACGAGATCACGGTTCGCAACCGATACCCGTTACCTCTGTTGGATTCAGTGTTCACGCCCCTGCATGGAGCCCAAATTTTCACAAAATTGGATCTTAGAAACGCGTACCACCTGGTTCGGATCCGGAAGGGAGACGAATGGAAGACGGCATTCAACACCCCGTTAGGTCATTTTGAGTACCTGGTCATGCCGTTCGGCCTCACTAACGCCCCCGCGACCTTCCAAGCTTTGGTAAATGACGTCTTGCGGGACTTCCTGCATCGGTTCGTCTTCGTATATCTGGACGATATACTCATCTTTTCCCCGGACCCTGAGAACCATGTCCAGCATGTACGTCAGGTCCTACAGCGGTTGTTGGAGAACCGGCTGTTTGTGAAGGGCGAGAAGTGCGAGTTCCACCGCACTTCTTTGTCCTTCCTGGGGTTCATCATCTCCTCCAACTCCGTCGCCCCTGATCCGGCTAAGGTTGCGGCGGTGAGAGATTGGCCCCAACCAACAAGCCGCAGGAAACTACAGCAGTTCCTAGGCTTTGCAAATTTCTACAGGAGGTTCATTAAAGGTTACAGTCAGGTAGTTAGCCCCCTGACTGCCCTGACCTCCACCAAGGTCCCCTTCGCCTGGTCGGATCGGTGCTAAGCCGCGTTCCAGGAGTTGAAACACCCGGTTTCTCGACTGCACCAGTTCTGGTGCAGCCTGATCCTGATCGCCAGTACATAGTAGAAGTGGATGCCTCTGATCAGGGATAGGAGCCGTGCTGTCCCAGAGCGTGGAGGCTGATAAAGTCCTCCATCCTTGTGCCTTTTATTCCCACAGGTGACCCCAGCTGAACGGAACTATGAGTCGGCAATCGGGAACTTCTTGCGGGTGAAGGAGGCTCTTGAAGAGTGGAGACACCTGCTGGAGGGGGCATCATTGCCCTTCACGGTTTTCACGGACCATCGGAACCTGGAGTACACCCGGACCGCCAAGCGGCTGAACCCCAGGCAAGCCCGCTGGTCTCTGTTCTTCGGGCGCTTTGACTTCCAGATCACGTATCGCCCCGGGACCAAGAACCAAAAACCAGATGCATTGTCCCGGGTGCACGAAGAAGAAGCCAAAGCGGGGCTGTCGAACCCCACCGAGACCATCATCCCCGAGTCCAATGTCGTGGCCACCCTCACCTGGGACGTGGAGAAGACCGTCCGGGAGGCCCTGACAAGGAGCCCGGACCCGGGGACTGGCCCCAAGAACAGACTGTACGTCCCACCAGAGGCAAGAGCTGCCGTATTGGACTTCTGTCACGGGTCCAAGCTCTCCTGTCATCCCGGAGTGCGTAGGACCGTGGCAGTAGTCCAGCAGCGCTTCTGGTGGGCGTCCCTGGAAACCGACGTCCGGGACTATGTCCAGGCCTGTACCATCTGCGCCAGGGGCAAGGCAGACCATCGGAGGACGACGGGACTCCTCCAGCCCCTGCCAGTGCCTCATCGCCCCTGGTCTCACATCGGCCTGGACTTCATCACGGGCCTCCCGCCATCCCAGGGCAACACCGTTATTCTCACGATAGTGGACCGGTTCTCCAAGGCGGCCCACTTCGTGGCCCTCCCGAAGCTCCCGACAGCCCAGGAGACGGCAGACCTTCTGGTCCACCACGTCATGCGGCTGCATGGGATACCATTGGACATTGTATCAGATCGTGGTCCCCAGTTCTCTTCGCAGGTGGTGGAAGAGTTTCTGTAAGGAGCTGGGGGCCACCGTGAGTCTCTCGTCCGGGTACCACCCCCAGACCAACGGCCAGGCAGAGCGGGCTAACAGGAGTTAGAACAGGCCCTTCGCTGCGTCACCTCCGCGCACCCGGCGGCCTGGAGTCACCATCTGGCCTGGATCGAGTATGCCCATAACAGCCAAGTCTCGTCTGCTACCGGCCTCTCCCCTTTTGAGGCATGTTTGGGGTTCCAGCCCCCATTGTTCCCGCTGGTGGAGGGAGAGGTCGGTGTGCCCTCGGTCCAGGCCACCTCAGAAGGTGCCGCGGGTGTGGCGGACCGCCCGCTCTGCCCTGTTAAAGGCCCAGACGAGGGCCAAGACCCATGCGGACCGCCGACGTTCCCCGGCCCCCACATACCAGCCCGGGCAGGAGGTGTGGCTCTCGACCAAGGACATCCCTTTGTGTGTCGACTCCCCAAAGTTGAAAGACAGATTCATTGGACCCTTTAAGATCCTCAAGATCATCAACCCGGCCGCAGTGAAGCTTCAACTCCCGGCTTCACTGCGGATTCACCCTGTCCTTCATGTCTCCCGTCTCAAACCACACCACACCTCACCCCTCTGTACTCCGGGACCTACGCCGCCTCCTGCCCGGCTCATCGACGGGGAGCCTGCCTGGACAGTCCGCAGGCTCCTGGACGTCCGTCGTAAGGGCCGGGGTTTCCAATATCTGGTGGACTGGGAGGGGTATGGACCTGAAGAACGCTCCTGGGTGAAGAGGAGCTTCATCCTGGACCCGGCCCTCCTGGCCGAGTTCTATGCAAGACATCCGGACAAGCCTGGTCGGACGCCAGGAGGCGCCCGTTGAGGGGGGGGGTCCTGTTGTGTGGGCCGCTGAAGAGGAGGTACTGCTGGCCCAACACCACCAGAGGGCGCCCTGCTTGGAGTGCGGGCTCCAAGCACGAGAGGGCGCCAGACCCAGAAGAAGTGACAGCTGTCACTCATCCTCTGCACCAGCTGTCACTCGTTTATCACCACCATAAAAGCCGGACTGCAACTCCACCTCCCCGCCGAGAAATCGACTACCAGTACCAAGGTAATTTCTCTGCTGACTAATACGTTGTCTAACCTTGTTCTGTGTGCAGTCGCATTCCTGTGAAGACCCAGAAGAGGGACAAACAGGAGCTGCACGAGTGTGTATGATTTGGAGGTGGAGGTGCTCCCTCCTAACGGTGTCTGGACTATAAATTACTGAGTGTGCGGACTCACACTCACACATCATATTTCTGCTTTCTGCCAGCAGTACCAGGGTCGACAGTCGAAGACAGAGGCCACCTGGGGACTCGGGACTTGGCGGCTCCGGTGTTCTTCAGGCCGTTGGTGGTGGAAGCCGTGTGGGACGCGGCTTCTCTCTCGTCGGGCGTCTTCTATCTTCGAGCCTGCCCACACATCACCTGGTGTTTATTGACTGTGAAAATTACGACACGTTTCGTTGTGTATTATCACATTAAATTGTTACCTTTTGGCTTACTCATTGTCCGTTCATTTGCGCCCCCTGTTGTGGGTCCGTGCTACGACACCTTCCCAACAATTACCCTCAAATTAATGCTCACCTGATTTTGACAGAATTACCCTCAAAGTAACACTCACCTGATTTTGACGTAATTACCTTCAAAGTAATGCTTGCCTGATTTTGACATAATTACCCTCAAAGTAACGCTCACCTGATTTTGACAGAATTACACTCAACGTTAACACTCGCCTAATTTTGACATAATTACCCTCAAAGTTAACACTCACCTGATTTTGACATAATTACCCACAATGTTAACGCTCGCCTGATTTTGACATAATTACCCTCAAAGTACCACTCACCTGATTTTGACATACTGAATAAAACTTTATTGATGTCTTGGGCAAGGTCCCTCAGGGAAATTAAGATTCCTTAGCAGCACAGCACCAATATAAAGTACACAATAGTGAAATAAAAAAATGCTAAACAAGTGTACTCAAGTGTAATGTACTCAATCAATAAATGATTTCATGATTATTAACAGCTCCTGCACTGACACCATGAAGTTGGACCAGAATGATTTTCCTTCATTCATGGACATCTTTATATTGTGTGTTACCAGTTTTATTGAAATCCACCAATTGGTTAAAAAGTTGCATCTGCAAGAGTCGTGGATAGATGATGAAGAAGAAGAGCCTTTAAAGAGCCTTTATTGGCATTGTAGATATATACAACGAAATTTGTCTTCTGCATTTAACCCGTCCTAATTACAGTTAGACACAATCCAACCACTAGGAGCAGTGGATAGCCAGTCTGGCATCCAGGGACAAACTCCAGATGTAGAGATGCTGCCTTGGTCAGAGGCAGAGAAAGGAGTAGATACAAAATAAGCATGTTTTTGATTGTGGGAGGAAACTGGAGTACCTGGAGGCATGCCCGTATATAGAGGGGGTTCAGGGGGTTCAACCGAACACCCCCCCCCCCCGAGAATTCTGCTGATTTTTTTCATATCTGGATATCAATGTTATGTATTTTCTTTTCACTGATAATAAGCAACAACCACTAACTGTTACACAGCTATTATCACACACCCTCAAGTTTCAATTTCCTCTGCCAGAATAATCCCTTAAGTGATGAAAGGGGAAGCTGCTAGATAAACTTTTCCCATGGGGGTTGAGAATTTTTGCTCCCTGGTCCCTATCCTGCTCTGATATCAAACAGATTAGTAGGCTTGTAAATACCCATGTAGACACACAATTACACTAGTCTGGTTTATAAAAACATGTTTGTATGTATAAGCTGAGAAATAAAGGGAGCTTCCCCTTCCTGTTGCAAATACTGTAAAGGTGCAAATATTCGGGTGGGATTTATTATGCGAATTTCGCGAGTTAACAAGGTCGCCAATTTAAAAACCGCTATTTTAATACATAACGTACATATACGTACATATTCATAATGTAAACGCGAATATTAATACCGCTAAATACGAGGTCTGTTAGAAAACTATCTGACCTTTTTATTTTTTGCAAAAACTATATGGATTTGAATCATGTGCGCTTGCATCAGCCAAGCTTGAACCTTCGTGCGCATGAGTGAGTTTTTTCACGCCTGTCTGTTGCAACATTCGCAACCGACAGGCAGGTTTAAAGTTTGCATTAATGTTATCTTGGTTTTTCCTGGGTGGTTCTTATGGCAACTGATCCAATCCCAAACAAGGACTATTTGTATATAAAAATGTATTTCCTAAAATTATACATTTTGGGTTTCAAATGAAATTTATGTAGCTTTTTACCCCTCGAAATCCTCAAAAAGCTTCTGCTTCGGGTGGCTTCGCCCCTCTGAGCCCCCCACGAGGGTGTTGCCCCTCGACCCCACCAGGAAACCATTCGGAAGATTCAGACGGCTTTCGGTGGCTTTTCAGTCGAGTGAGTATCCGAGAAATTGTGTAACAGCTGGGCATGTCACAACATGTCCTGTGAGACTTCCAACATGGACGTGCTTTTTGTTGTGCGCCATTGTGGCTCCGTCTCGACGCGCGAATTCCTCCGCACGTCTTTCATTACAAAATCTCCTGTAACAGTGCAATGTGCCGCAAAAGTGCTGATGTCCACCTCTTCTGCAATTTCTCTGGTAGTCAGACGATGTCCCGGATCAACACGGCCTTCACTTTGGAAATGATCTGGTCGTTTCAGCCTGTCGATGGCCGCTCGGAGCGCGGCGTGCCCTCCGCCGCTGTGGGTCATCTTTAATCCAGTTGTAATGCTCCTTAATCTGTGTGACGCCCAGAGTATCCTCACCGAAAGCCATCTGAATCTTCCAAATGGTGTCCACCTGGCTGTCTCTCACAGTTTCTGGAAAAATTTGATTCAGCGCTGCTCCAATCACTCAGCCATTTCCCTGACAATGAAAAGCTGACGAGGGGGGTGGACCAGTGCTCACTCAAAGCCTGCCCACAGGCGAATGACGCAACCGACAGGCATGAAAAAACTCACGCATACGCACGAAGGTTCAAGCTTGGCTGATGCAAGCGCACATGATTCAAATCCATATAGTTTTTTTTTTTTTTTTAAAAAAGGTTGGATAGTTTTCTAACAGACCTCGTGTGTATATATATATATATATATATATATATATATAAAAACAACAGCTATGATTGTGTGCAATGGGTCTCCAGTGAATGGAAATTGTCCGTGTTGCCAAAAGGCAGCATAATGGGCTGGGTCTGGGGGTGACTGGCCAGTTGAGCTAACTGGTTATGATCTGATGAACTGGGCGGATAGACCCAGCTCGTGCCTAGATAGAGAGAGTGACGTCAACTCAGAACATGGCGCCATTTTGAGCCCAACTACGCTGAACTACTCAATAAACCTTTAATGTTTTCAACATTTTTTAAAAATCATTGAACCACATACAGAAACACATCCAGGTACAGGTGCTATCAAAATAAATATAAAAATAGTTAGGCTATCAAATTTACAATTTATGATGATTTATTTAATGAATTTAAAGTCTGATTTATGCAGCTGCAGCTCTGTAACTCCATGTCATGCAATGACGTGTGTGACAGTTTTAAAGTTCCCCATCTCTGTATTATGCTTTAGTCTGCACTAATTTGACCCTCAACAAGCTTTTCTTTCTACAATCATCACCTCCAATTCAAAGGTAAGCTGAACAATGTCCTCTTTTATCGACTTTGTGCTGTAAATGTGCAGACTTTTCTGATACATCTGTAATCAGCACGCACACTGCAAATACTATTATAATATGATGGCAGACAAAGGAGTGAAAGCAGCAACGTGTCAAATCACAGCCGGCTGTGATTTGACACGTTGCTGCTTTCACTGCGCAGTCTGCCGCCTGCCACAGCTGGACAAGCACATCATCCTACGGCTCAGAGTCTGAGTACGGTATGAGAAAAATAAACGGTCGGACTTTTAAGCACGGAAATGACTTGAGTCCCACGTGCGAGGGGTTTAATGGAAATACATTGCGATTGGACGGGACATTTTATGCTTTGTGAGGGAAAAAATCTGTTGTACAAAATCCATTATATACAGTGTTTATTACATGGAAAACAATACAAAACTTTGGGACTTCTTTTGTCTGGTGACTGAATATCTGGTTTATACGATGACGGTTGAGGTGAGTTTTACTGTACATGGGACTGAACAATAAATTTACCACTCAAAGCTTTCATGATGAAGTCGCTTCCATCCCACACGGCTGACGTTATTTTCCCAAATTTTTCTTCTGTTTGCATCTGAAGGGAATCTGCACATCTTGAAGCCCTTGCTGTGTCTATTTGTGCCTCCAAATGCACAACAACCCGTCATTTTCAGTGAATAAATAAATAAAAAAGCTGGATTTACATGCAGACAGATTAACAGCGAACGCTATTTTGAACCCAAGATGGCACCAGGAGTCACGTGACTGATTTTTTTCGACTCGTCATGTCGTCACTCTCTCTATCAAGGCACACTAGACCCAGTGGGACAGGTTGGACGCTGGTGGAGCAGTCACCTGTGATCTGCTTCAGTGCATCAACAAATTAAATCACTTGACAACAGGCCGCTGGACTAATAGCTTCAGTAACGAAACTCATTTGGCTTTGATAATGAACCGAGCTGGAAACACAAACAGTCCAGTTATTAAATGAGGTCCAGCCATCAAATCGACACACTGTAATGTAACAAACCTACCTTCTCTGGCCATGCTCATTAGTAGTAGCGCACTATTACTCAAATCACTGATTTAAAAAAACGAGCCAGCTAAACTCATTATCACACTCATCTATTCAGTCTAATTTGCATACATTAGCTGCACAAATGCGACTTACAGTGGCTGCAGTGAGCTGGTCATCCTCATCCCGTAGAGCGGACGGGGCCGAGCAGGACGTCCTGTCGGCCACTGCTTTGACAAGTTAATTTCAGGTAACATGGTTCCTGCTTTAGCGCCTTTACAGCTCCCGTGTGAGTTATTATGTGTGTGAGTGCTGATGAGTCTGTACTTTAGCACTGTTGAGGGAAGCCCGAGTTCCCAAGGTAACAGTGAGTTTGAGTGGGGGCTGGCTGACTCATTTTGAAGGGAATCCTGGAACCTAAACAAGGCTGCCCACTCGCCCCACCCCCAGCTTCATCAGCACAACAAGCAAACAAGGCGCTGACATGTCCCCATGCAGGGCTTCCCACTGACGGGGGTGGCACTGGAAAATCCCAGCGTGAGCATGCCTACCAGTAGCACCAAGCCACACACGTGGCCTCGCTTCTCCATGGCTACAGCTATTTCCAGCAGATAGGCTCCAAAGCCAAGGAGATATTAAACGGGTAAATTACTCGAGAGCTGTATGGCTACAAATACAGCCAGATATGTACTGGATTATGATTAATACTGAAAGGACGGGGGAGAAGTAAAGGGGTTGGAAAGTACAAATAAGCATATTAAAATTCAATGGCACAGAATTCATATTTTTTTTGTTCTTTTTTGTGAAGGATGAATGGTGACTAAGTCGATGTGGATCAAACCTTTTGGGCCTGAGAATAGAGGAGGAGGAGGAGGGAAAAAAATGGGGAAAGGAAGAGCAGGAGTACGTAGGAGTAGGAGGACAAGAGAATGAACCTCTTTACAAATGAAATTAATCTAATTATTAGAACATTAACAGAGATCAACATGCGTGTAATTGGCCGTTTAATTAGATCAAGGTCAATCTATACTTTTGACTTTGTACTGACCTGGATATATACTATATATAGCCAAAAAAATAAATGCAGTGAAGTATCCTACAATATCTTATTTTTCTTTGCCACCAAACATGAGCACAACACTAGGATGAATAAAGGAGTAAATTTAGAAATGGTTATAATATGCACATGTATGGCCAGTAATCTGCACTGTTTAGTCACATTTGATTTGCTTCTGTCCATGTTTGTATCTGTTGATACTCCATGGTTCATTCAGTGTCTTTAGTCATTAAAAAGCGAGAGCCGGTACAAAGGGATTTAAGAGGCAGCATTACTGTTTTGAATTGCTGGATGTTTAATTCTTCTATTATAATTGAGGTAGGAGTGCCACAGAGGTTATGGTAACTGCTGGAAACCTGTCCCACTTCACGGAAAGGTTAATGAACCTTACAAGTCCTATGGGAGATGGAGTATGCTGTTAATTTGACAAACGTGGGAAATAAATGCTTTTATGCTTTTATTGACGGTGACCAATAGCGGCCTTTGCTGGAATGAAAGGTTTTAGTCTTTTGGGTGCTTTGCTATGAGGCAAAACAATAATGTGGAATGCATTTGTTGAAAGAAACTAAGTACATAATTGTTTGAATAGCAATTTCAGGCCAAAAGGCATCTTCATTATTAATTCATAGTTTTTGTAGAACATATACTGTACACGGTGCAAAAAAAATATATAGCAACCTCGTTCATGTTATGACACAACCACATCTATTCTGAATGCATCTGTGAGAGAGGTATTTTTAAAAGCTATCTTTAAAATCTACATATTTCCGCATTCCATTTTATGCACTGTTGGCCTGTGTTTTGCTGGCAGCTGGAGAGGAACGAGTTTGACAGTGTTGAATCAAACCTGATTTCCATTGTGGGTTATATGTAATCATCAGAAATGCTGATACATCCATTCAGGACAGAGGGTTCGGGTCAGGTCAGGTCTGGAAGCATGCTCTGGTGCTGCATCGACCACAGGATGGGATCACACTGAGGCCACTGGTTCATTATGGATGTGGGGTCGTAGCTGATGTCCTCTCACAATGCAACTAGTACATCTCACTGGAGCTTCCCTATGTAAGTACCCATTTGACAAAGTCAGCACAAGTAATACCAAAGGATTTTCCAAAGAGACATACTTCTAAAGACAACCAGTCCTCACCTTAGGTCACTGGCTGGAGTATAAGTCTCACAACCACACAGTAAGCCTGGGAGCACCAGGGCCTGTAAGATTTGGACCTTTGTTCTCAAGATATCAGAACCTTAAAACACTTCTGCACAGGGACATCATGACTCATTAAGCTCTTTCTTGAGGTTTCTTGACCTCTTACAGACATAAATGTCACTGCCAAGGTAGGTCTCATCAGGTCGGTCACTTTCGCCACACTGTCGTCGGTACTGCTACTGAATTCTCTGATTGTTGTTTGCCTGACTGGTCAGTTACCAGGGCTCACCATGAGGAGGTCAACAACTTGAGCTCCTGCTAGTGCCATAGGGCATCACACTTGCAGTACTTTGTAAAGAACACACACAAATCAACACAACACAACACACAACACAAACACAAATTGGGCAACATATCCCAACCACACAACCTTTCTCGGGAATAACAACTACTGGCTCGCCAACGCCGACCCTCCTGCCACCCTTTCTCCCACCACACAACCCTATGCTACTTCAACTTTAATATTTGCAACGGGTGTCTCAGAACCAGTTAGTTAGCTGCCAGCATGCACTGCTGGGCGGCTGCAACCATCTGCAGCCTACGCATGCAGATCCATTGAACATACTGCGCAGCACATCATACACGAGTGCTATATCCACCCAACTGAAAGGCCAACTATAGACCTAACTCCAGTCGCACCTGTGTGACACTGCATAGCTGTCTCATATGCCAGAGGAAGAAAACTTTCACCACAAAGAAATACAGTTCAAATGGCTGAGTGCAAAACCTAGAGCTTAGTCTTGGGCCAGAAATCACAATTCCAGACACACTGACTCGTGATGCAATCAGGGCACCCGTTGAGTCCAACTTGGTCAAAGCATTGTCCATAAAGTCAAGGTCAGTGTAGGTTTCTTCACTGACAAAGGCATCCAAGTTACTGGACTCTATGACTTTACTCAACTTCCAGTCCATATAAACACAGAATAGAGTAAGAGCCAGAACATATCCTTGATGAGTGCCTGCTATGATATCCAGCGGCTTATTGGTGCACATTCTTGGGATGTGCTACAAAGTAGCACGATCAACCAAATAAACTGCATTTTGAAAATCAAAACAGACTGCAAAGAAACTTTCCCAATATTCACGCTTGTATTCTGAGTATTTGGACAAAGAGGATGTAGTCGTTGTTAACTTCTTAATCACGCACACAGGAACCAGCTGGCAGTGAATCTTTTTTGGAAGGACCATTCAAAGTACTGTACTGTACTTTGAATGGTACAGAGAGCAGTGTGACTGCTTGCAATCCAGGTGATCACCCTTTCCTTTCCAGATCTGGACAGCATGCCTTTTCTTCCAATCTGTTGGAAAGATGCCTGGCTCCCAAACTGAAGCAAAAATTGTTTGCAAGGCCAGGAGGACAGCATTTACATTTGCCTGAAACCCTTCAGCAGGAATACCACAGATCTCCGTGGCTTTACCAAACCTTTAGTTGTTTCACCACTGTTGCAATCTCAAGGTACCTTGACACTTGCACAAATTTGGTCCCCGCACTGGCACGCAGTCTGGTGTGCTAGTTAGTGAACATCACAAACTGTTGTAAACTGTGCACGGCTGTGTACCAGTGCGCAAAGAAAATTTTGAAATGTTCAAAACTTCTGGCACACATTAATTTTGTGAACTAGTCGTGAACTTCGTGCGACCTATTCGAAAACACTGTGCATCACTGCGCATTAATTGAGCGCAGGGCATCCGAACAATTATAACGAGATGTTACATCTATAATAAGCATAACTTTATTGATGAACTCATCACATCTGATCATCCTGTCTGCTGTTAATCAGTGAAATCGCCTGGTGGAGTTGGTGGTTACATAGAAGCACCCGCTTTGCCCTTTCTGGAGTCAAGTTGACACGTATGTGGATAATCAGACTACTTCCCACATGAACTACCTCGGGCAGCATGGTGGCTTAATGGTTAGCACTGGTGTCTGTCGGTTAGCACTGTCATTCCTGGGCCTTTCTGTGTGGAGTTTGCATGTTCTCCCCGTGTTTTGTGTGAGTTCCCTCCGGAAGCTCCGGCTTCCTCCCACTTCCAAGACATGCAGGTTAGGTGAATTGGTGACTCCCAAAGTGGCCATAGGTGCGAGTGTGGACTGTGTTTGTCTGTCGAATATGGCCCTACGTTAGACTGGCTCCTCTACAGCAGTGGTGTCCAAAGTATTTCAGAAAGGGCCAGAGGGTGCAGGTTTTCTTTGTCGCCACTGACTCCAGCAGGTGATTTCACTGATTATCACCACTTGAGCAAATGGGATGAGTTCATCAGTGAAATCACCTGCTGGAGTCAGTGGCCGCAAAGAAACCTGCACCCTCTTGGCCCTTTCTGAATACTTTGGACACCACTGTTTTTACAGGGTGCACTCTGCCTCACACCCAGTGACTGCTGGAATCGGCTCCACCCCCATGACCCTGATTGGAATAAGCAGGTATAGAATATGAATGAATGAAAGTATTATAACACGTATCGAACGACACCCAAGTATTGTGATACGTATCATATAGGAAGTGTATCTTCCCAGCCCTAATTGATATCCAGTCTTCCCCTTTGCTCTACCACTTTGTCCTTTCCCTTTATTTGCACAAAAGTTAAATGAGTCAGGTTCACATTTATGATGCTGAATCAAATAATGGATGACGATGAAGGTTTTCAGTATTCAGACAAGGTGTGCACAAGTTGTGGCAAAATAAAAGAAGCTTTGTCATGGAGTTACCTGTGGAACAACCCAGAAACAGCAACATAAATAATAATCCAATAATAAGCCATCCAAACAATTAAACATTAACAAATGTAGTACAGCTCTTAACTGTAAGACATACTGGTGGTATAGAGTGCCAAACGTTTTAGCATTTATTTCTGTGAAGGCTGTCAAATTACCATTGAACCTGAGTAAATCTAAACACTCAGACTATCCGAATTATACTAGATAGTCACTTTGAGAAATCCTATATTCGATTTGAAAGCCCATCCCTACAGAGCAAAGTGTCTCTCACTGTCTCCAAGCTACACTAGGGGCACAGATTTCTGTGCGTACACTGTTTGCCAGAGGAACACACAAGATTCGGAGCTCCACAATCCCTCTTAACCTTTGACCCTGGTTTATTGTTACCTGTGAGCAGCACTGTGGCAAACATGTTGCACAAGTACTGCACAGCCCTGCAAGCTGTTTGTGTTCTGCAAGTACGGTGGGTAGGGGAGGAGGGATGCAAGGGAGAGAGCTATTTAATCCCCCCCAAAGGAACTCCCCTCTCACCCGTATCATGAACTCGCAGGCAAATTGTGTTGCTGGAAGGCACACCACACACACACACTGCTGTCTTTTTAATTTCATCAGCTGAAAGAAATCTATACAGTGCTTTGGAATCTGACTGAGCTGCAGAGACAAGTGAACTATACGGCACCCTAGAATGTATACAGGTTTCTCACTAACTGTAGCATAAAAATACCACATTGTAACAAACCTCATGGCTATGTTAATGGTCAATAGTACGGATCAGAGGTCTGAGGAGATTTTGTGGTTGTTAGTCCTACAGCATATCAATAGGAGCAAGTTGAACATATCTAGAAGTTTAGTCAACAGCGACTGGACTTCTTGGTGGTCACTGAGCTGTTTCGCCATTCATCTAAATGACTTCTTTACATAAAAACGGTTTATGAAAATGAAAGGTTTTTCATCAAGGTCTCCTACTGCCTTACCTGAGAACCTTCATCAACAAGTTGAACAAATTCAGTAAACAATTCTGAGGAAATGTAGCTTAAATAACTCAAGGATAAATATAAAATAGTGACTTTTTAAAACATAAATGGCACCAATGGTGTCTTTTCACACATTTTGATGTTCTGAAGAGCATTATTTAATAAAAATCTGTAAGCAAATGGATATGGCAGCATGTTTTCACGTTATACACACAAAACAACTTCATAATACAGCTAGCAGCCTTTACCAGTGTCGACTTCGACAGTCAGTACTCTAATCGACTGAAGTCCATCTCAGATGTGTTGCAAGTTTGTGGCGGCTACAGAGCATGGTGACTGTTATTTAGGTGGCCGAGTTAACAGGTTAAGTTTTGCACATCATGCATCGCAGCTTCTGCGTGACTCATGGGTTGTGAACATGGTGGACAGAGTAGATGACACTGAGTGGATTCCCAAATAAAAAACCACAGCAGAACTGATCAAAAAGATATGAAAATTGTCCAAATATACCGCTGATTTGCAGCTGTGAGCTGTTCACATTCGCCATACAAAATAAAAACAGCAGCAGCGCAGTTGATGAGTCACTTCCAGGTTTCTGACAGTTTTCCAAGATGCTCTATGTATTTTGGCCTATCTATACTTACTGATGTGTGGTGCATTGCATTGTGACACCAGTTAGTCCTTTTATTGCTTCTCTACAGAGGCACGTTACTTTGAACATTTTGAAGTATTGGACTTCCTTCTTTTAATGTTATCTGAAGTATTTTCTTTTTGAAATGATTCCTATTTATCTTTTACTATTATTATTTGCTTTACATTTTGCATCACACAGCGAGGTTTTTGACATTTTGTCACTATGTAGACAATTCCCAAATATGTTGCTCACCTTAGGTGTGATTTTTCTGGCCGACTGATTCTGCTCTTTTTCTCTCTGTCTGAGGTGTGGAGGGCACTGCACGGGATTGGTGTCTGCGGACAACGGGATGCAGGACTGATGCTGCCTGAAGCTGATGCAGCAGATGTTGTTTTGATTTCTTGTTTTCTGTTTCTTCAGCTTTGTAAAATGTAAAAATCTTGTTAAGTGTTACAATGGCCTAAGGCTAAGCAGTGGGTCACCCCTCTGAGTCTGGTCTGCTTGAGGTTTCTTCCTCAATATCATCAGAGGGAGTTTTTCCTTACCACTACCGCCTGTGTGCTTGCTCTAGGGGTTAGTAAGGTTAGACCTTACTTGTGTGAAGCACCTTGAGGCAACTTTGTTGTGATTTGGTGCTATAAAAAATAAAATTAAAAAATTGCTCACTTCAATATATCACAATAGCATGATTTGTATGAAATCTATGGTATTCCATATTTGTGTACTGTAGAAAATATTGGACTGTATAATTTCACACTGAGTGTGAGGGAAAGTCCTTTTTTTTTTCTTTTTACAAATTTCAGGATTCTGCAAACCAATGGAAATAGAAGCCATAATGTTGAACATGAATTTGTCAGTAACTAATAAAGAATTGTGTCCAGCTGGTGTATGGTCCTAGCTGATGTTGAACGAGGACAAAGTCATAGGAACAGCCAATGTTGCAAAAACTTGAAAGCAAAATTTTTTTGAGTTGTGCACTTAAACATACAGGCTGAAACACAGATTTGATAAAAAAAAAAATCTCTAAGTTGTGCAGCAGAAAGTCACAACCGTTATTTGGAAAGTGTAACCACAGAAACTACTTCACCACTGACATCAAAACTTGTTTATAGATCACATCAAACATCACAAGTCTGGTCAACAATGGCAAACTTTTCAAGATACATATTTATATTTGTCACATCAGAGACCAATTCACCTGCACTGTTTGTGTTTCTGGCAGCTGGCACTTCATTTCATTGCACTCAGTCAGGTATATTATTATTCCCATTATTCAACAGAGTTTTATTGCCACAATTTTATTTTAGTGTTACAGTTGAGTGCAAAACTTTTGCAATACAAACAATAATAATCAGTATGTAGAGTTAGACAGGTAGGGAATGTGGTTTTGCCCCAAGTGAAGGAGTTCAAGTACCTCAGGGTCTTGTTCATGAGTGAGAGGACGCGGGAACGTGAGACTGGCCAAGAATTGGCACAGCAGGGATGGTGTTATATTTGCTTTACCATACTGTTGTGACGAAAAGGGGGTTGAGCATAAGGCGAAGCCTCTCGATCTACTGGTCAGTCTTCGTTCCTACTGTAATCTGTGGTCATGAGGGATGGGCCATGACCAAAAGAACTAGATCACACGTACAAGCAACTGAAATAGGTTTTCTCAGGAGGGTGGCTGGGGCCCCCCTTAGAATTAAAGTGAGAAACTCAGTCATTCGTGGGAGCTCGGAGTAGAGCTGCTGCTACTTCACGTTGAAAGGAGCCAGCTGAGTTGGTTTGGGCATTTGGTAAGGATGCCTCCTGGGTGCCTCCCTAGGGAGGTGTTCCAGGCACATCCAGCTGGGAGGAGACCCTGGAGAAGACCCAAGACTAGGCAGAGATTATATGTCCACAGTGGGCTGGGAACACCTCAGGATCCCCAAGTCAGAGGTGGTAAATGTTTCCCGGAAAAAGGAAGTTTGGGGTCCCCTACTGGAGCTGCTGCCCCACGATCCGATCCCGGATAAGTGGTTGAAGATGACTGATTGAGTGAGTGAGTGAGTTAGACAGGGCACTATAATATCTGCCAACTTTGCACTCATAGCTGTCACACTTAATTATGATGCCAAAATGCAAGAAAATACATTGGCTGCAGGTGGTCTTCTGTGAAGTCTTTGTTTTTGTGTACAATTAACTGGCAAACATACTATATACTTAGGTAAGGGCTATTTTAGGTGAGCGTAATTGTTAGTGAGTTGTTTTTGTCAGCATGCTGCACTCCCCTTCACCATGCCCTATCAAGAGATATGCTGAAGTGGAAGCGTTTTCCACAGCAGCGGCCCCAGCAACCCCCCACTAACCCTGACATTTGTTCAGTTACCCGCCCCTCTGTCTCCCCTGTTCTTATGCCCACGCGTTCTCTGTTCACGTCTATCAAAATTCACCGGTTTACAGTGGAACAGGTAGGTACACTCTGGCATGCCCCCACCTGTACCCTGAAACGCACCAGAATTCACACGCGGGGCAGACTGCCAGAGATCCTTCTTTATTGACTGAAGTGGGAAGGGGGGGTGGGGTGGGGGTGGTGGGGGATGACAAAGACGACAGCTTGTGTGGGGGAACATTGTCTGCCGCTGCGACGAGAAATCTTTTCAGGAAAAACAGGATTTTATGCACAATGGTCGTGGGTGTGAAGAAAGGGGGCACATATTAAAAGAAGCGCCTTTATGTTTGCACAGCTACTGTTTTTCAAAACTGCATTCGCTTGGAGAAGCTCCAATCTGTTGGTCTCCACGCCCCCCCCACTCTACTCTATAGTATGACAGACCAGATCAAAGACGACTTTCCAGGTTGTTTTTCACAGAAAATAACCGTGATATATCCAGGACAATGTACTGGCCGATAATTAAATGTTCCACCCTGATAAGCAGCAAGTCTTCCGAACATAGCAGAAATATGAGACAGCATAGAGACAAGAGACACAAAACGCTTTCATCAATAATTTGCTCTTTGATATAAATGAACAATTTCTGAGCCACTATCGCTTTCTTTGACTGTGAAACAGCATCTGCCTCCGATGTTCTACGGGAACCTAAAGCAGTTCACATTCATCAAGCAGTAAAACCTCCTCAATCATCTCACCACGGCAACCACAGCAAGGAGGTCAGTTGTTATAGAGATGGCAAGAGGCTTGGTAGGTTAGCAGATACATTACTGAGTGTGTGTACGTGGGTTTTTTTTTTTTTTGGTATGTGGACGGGGGATGGAGCTGACAAATGAGCGGAGGATTCTTATGTAATTCTCCCTTTAGGTGGCGGAGAACAGTGAGAGCAGCAGCCCACACTAAAGAAGATCCTGTTTGCTAATAAGCTGCAAGATAATATTGATGTTATCATGAACAGGCTTTTGTACATATCACAAATGGCATCAGCAGTGACGCCTGATACGAGGGTACCGGTGAGTGCCACAAAGGCCGGAGAAGCAGCACACACGCGCACAAGTTAAAGCAGTTTTCAGACATACATTACATCACCAGTTTAACTCTAATTTGACTCTGTGTGGTATCATGCTTGATAAAATATTTTTGAAAAAGTCTTGACAGCGGTCATGTTGAACTCAAGCGGTAAGCTTCAATAGATCAAATTCAAATCAAATTTATTAATTTATATAGCATTAAATCACAAGTCGCCTCAAGGCGCTTCATGAACATCATTTAAAAGGCAGAATTAAATTAAATAAAGATTAAAAACACAATAAAAAATATGAAACATAAATAAGTAAAAGGAATAAAATAAATAAAATGAATAAAGGAAGACACACAATCGTATAAAATATTAATGATAAAACAGGAAAAAAAAAAGTGTAAATTCATCTAGCCTTAAAAGTTTCCACAGAGTCCGATTGGCGGATCTGCACAGGCGGATCATTCCACAGAGCTGGGGCACGGTGATAAAAGGCTCTGTAACCCACTGACTTTTTAATTCACCCTATAGGGACACACAGTAGGCCTGCACCCTATGAACGCAGGGCCCGAGCCAGTACATAGGGCTCACCCAGGCCAGCCAGGTAGGGGGGTGCCAGTCCATGAACAATTTTATAGGCCAATAATAACCCTTTAAATTCAATCTCAAAGAGACCGGAAGCCAGTGAAGGGACGCCAGAACCGGCGTAATGTGGTCAAACCTTTTGCTTCATGTCAGATGGACTCCGATAAAGCCCTACTTCCTTGACTGCCCGCTTGAGGCTGGCTCCAAAATGTTTACAGCCTGGCCCAAAAAAACGTTTTTTGGTCTCTATAGATAGTTTCCCCCCTTCATGACACTGTACAGGGATGAATGTTTTTCTACCTCCATACAGATCTTACTGGATATTTCCGGTTTCAAGTTTCAGCTGCCTCCAAAGATTTTCTATTGAGTTCAGGTCTGGAGACTGGCCAGGTCACTCCAGGACCTTGAAATGCTTCTTACGGAGCCCCTCTTTAGTTGCCCTGGCTGTGTGTTTGGGGTCATTGTCATGTTGGAAGACCCAGTCATGCCCATCTTCAACGCTCTTACTGAGGGAAGGAGGTGTTTGCCAAGATCTCGCGATACATGACCCCATCCAGCCCCCCTTCAATATGTGCAGTCATCCTGTCACCTTTGGAGAAAAGCACCCCCAAAAATTATGTTCCACCCCCATGCTTCACAGTTGGATGGTTTTCTTGAGATTGTTGTCCATCAGAATATCCTGACCCCATGAGGTGCATGGAGCCCCAGACTGAGTAAGATTGACAGTCAATCTTGTGTTTCTTCCATCTTCTAATAAATACACTAACAGCTGTTGTCTTCTCACCAAGCTGCTTGCCTATTGTCCTGTAGTTCATCCCAGCCTTGTGCAGGTCTACAGTTTTATCCTTGTTGTCCTTAGACAGCTCTTTGGTCTTGGTCATGGGGATAGGTAGGAGTGTGATTGATTGAGTGTGTGGACAGGTGTCTTTTATACAGGCAACGAGTTAAAACAGGTGCAATTAATACAGGTGAATAGTGCAGAATAAGGAGGGCTTCTTCAAGAAAAACTAACAGGTCTGTGAGAGCCAGAATCTTGCTGATTGGTAGGTGACCAAATACTTATTTCATGCAATAAAATGCAAATTAAGTATTTTAAAATCATACAATGTGATTTTCTGATTTTTTTTTTTTTTTTAAGATTCTGTCTCTCACAGTTGTACCTATGATAAAAAAATACATACCTCTCCATTCATTGTAGGTGGAAAAACTTGCAAAATCGACAGTGACTCAAATACTTATTTGCCTCACTGTGTGTGTGTATACACACACACACGCACACGCACGCACACACACACACACACACACACACACACACACAGCTGTGAAAAAAGTTAGTGCTCCTTCGAGCTTTTACATGAGAGGCGGGAGAGGTGATGGTCTACTGGTTAAAGCGTTGGGCTTGAGACCAGAAGATCCTCGGTTCAAATCCCAGCCTGACTGGAAAATCACTAAGGGCCCTTGGGCAGGGTCTTTAATTCCCTATTGCTCCCGGTGTGTAGTGAGTGCCTTGTATGGCAGCACCCTCACATTGTGGTGAATGTGAGGCATAATTGTAAAGTGCTTTGAGCATCTGATGCAGATGGAAAAGTCCATTTGCAGTCTATTTACCATTTACATGTTTGAAATTTTTTCAAAAAACAACAAAAATCCAGGCTTTTTATATTAAAGTTTCTAAAATTCTGCCCTTTAAACTCACAGTGAAAAGTAATATCTACATCATGAATTAAAAGAAATAAAAATCTAAAAGCCAAAATGATGGTGTGAATAAGTAAGTGGCCCCTATAGTATAACACACACAAACCATCACTTTTACATCCAGTCTTCTTCAGACAAGTCAGGGGATGGATATACGAGGTCTGTGATAAAAAAAGTGGTCCTTTTTATTTTTTCAAAAAATAAATGGATTTGATTCATATGTTTTTAACGTCAGACAAGCTTGAACCCTCGTGCGCATGCATGAGTTTTGTCATGCCTGTCGGTGACGTCATTTGCCTGTGGGCAGGCTTTGAGTGAGGTGTGGACTCCCCCTCCCGTCGGAATCTCTTTGTCTGAGATGCTGCTGGAGACGGCGCGCGTTGCTTTATCAAATTTTTTCTGGACCTGTGAGGGATATCCGTGTGGACACTATTCGAGAAATTCAGCTGGTTTTCAGTGTAAAGTTTAACGGCTGATGAGAGATTGTGGAGTTTCTTTCGCTTAAGCACAGCCCACAAAGCGGATTGGCGCGGCGCGGTCGAAGGTGGCGTCCGTCTGGCTGTTCGAGCTGAAAACATCCTAATTTAAAGCTCTGTTCACCCAGGACGTCGTCAGAGAACAGAGAAGTTTCAGAAGAAGCCGCATCAGGAGTTTACCCGGACATTCCACTGTTAAAGGAGATTTTGTAATGAAAGAACGTGCGGACGAATTTGCCAAGTCGGATCAGTGACGATGTGGCAAATCCGTCTGCGCCGCGACATGAAAAACACCTCCGTGTTGAAAACCATTTGTAAAATTCAGGCGGCTTTTGATGGCTTTCAACAAGTGAGTATCTGAGAAATTGTTTAACAGCTTGGGCATGTTCCAACTTGTCCGTTAAGGTTTCCAACGGAGGTGTTTTTCCTGTGGCGACCCCCCGCGGTCGGGTCCGGCCCGACATGCGAATCTGCCCGCACGTTCTTTCATTACAAAATCTCCTTTAACAGTGGAATGTCTGGATAAACTCCTGATCCCGAATTCTTCTGAAAGTTCTCTGTTATCTCACGACGTCTTGGGTCCACAGAGGCTGAAATTAGGAAGTTTTCAGCTTGAAATAGCGAGACGCTGCCGCCTCGGAGCGCAGATCGCTGTCAGGCGCCGTGGGCCGTCCTTAAAGCGACAGTAAAACGCCAAAATCTCTCATCAGCTGTTAAAATTTTCACCGAAAACCAGCTGAATTTATCGAATGGTGTCCACTCAGTTGTGCCTTACAGGTTTTGAAAAAAATGTTATCAAACAAAGCAGCAGTCTCTGAGCCATTCCTAAACAATGAAAAAAATCGATGAGAGGGTGGGCCACTCCTCACTCAAAGACTGCCCACAGGCGAATGACGTAACCGACAGGCGTGAAAAAACTCTCGCATGCCCACGAGGGTTCAAGCATGTCTGATGTAATCACACGTGATTCAAATCCATATGGTTTTTGAAAAAGATAATAAGGTCTGTTACTTTTCTCACAGACCTCGTATGAACATGTGCAAGACACTGAATATGTCTTGGCTTTTTTACATGAATTATGTAGAAATATAAACAGTATGGCACCCTATAGAAAATCTGTGTGGAGAGCTTTCCAGGTTAAAAATATTCTGTGACGTGCTAGCAATGAGGTAAAGGGAATTACATCCAACTGCGAGTTAGTAAGGGACACAGTGGGGACTCCAGTAACTCCAAAAACAGCGATCAGCGGACATGGCTCAAGCCTGATGGCAAGAACATGAGAGAATATTAAAATACAAAATCCAACATGACTGAAGTTTGGGGCAAAAAACAACAACAAAACAAAACAAAACAAATAACTTAAATAACAGGGAGAGGAGTTACATCTATCATTACAGATAAGAAACACTGGGATAAATTTTTGGATAATTTGAACTTTGACAAATGCAGCCTGTGTACTACTTTAAATTGAATAAGGGAAAGTCTTACATAAGATGACGTACAAATTCTATTAATTGCTTTATCCCAGAAACCTTCCCTGAACTCCAGACCCAAATCTTGCTCTCAATTACAGATAGTTTTATTGACTGGATTGTCTAATGATTGTTCAAGATTATCTATTTGTGGTATAAATAATAAGAAAGAACTTTATTTATCCCAAAGGAAATTATTTTCCCAGAGTGACAAAACAGTAAACAGTTTTTGCTGATAAATTACACTGCATTTGTTGTCTTTCTGCTGCCTGATTCTGCTTTTTTCTCTCTGTGTAAGGTGTGGCTCCATCCAGAGAAGGGTGTGATGTCTTCTTCTGCAGGTCTCCCATCCTGTGCACCGGCATGCACTCCCAAAATCTCCCAAAATTTCCTGTATAATTTCCTGTATTGTCTATGTGTCGGTAGCATGGCCCAATCAGAGGGTCACCCCTCAGAGTCTGGCTCGCTTGAGGTTTCTTCCTCAAATCATCACAGGTAGTTTTTCCTTACCAGTGTCGCCTGTGTGCTTGCTCTAGGGGTTGCTAAGGTTAGACTTTACTTGTGTGAAGCGCCTTGAGGCAACTTTGTTGTGATTTGGTGCTATATAAATGAAAATAAATTGAAACCTGAAATTGAAATGGTGGTGATTTGTCATTTTTGAGGTTTCACTCTTTCCTCTCCCATCATATTTTAAAGGTTTTTGCAGTGTGCCTGCCGATTGCATTTCGATTATGGATCAAATAGAGGACTGTTTGGTAGAAAAGTCCACAAATATGACCAACATTACAACACAGAGTCAAAAAACTGCAAAGACACTTAAATGACTTGCAATTCATGAAGGGAAAGTGCATGTAGCTTAATGTTGCTTTGGAGGCTGATGATTGTATAAAGAAGTCGAGCTCATTGAGGGACAAATTGGTCCAGAAAAAGCCACTGTTCCTGTGGTAAATTACATTAAGACACCCACCAACATGATGGAGAACTTTAAAAGGGTCACGTGCACATCGACGTCATTGCATGGCTATGAAGGTACGGAGTTGTAGAAGCATAAATCATGCTTTAGGATTATAAGGTACCACGCCACAGTGGACTTAGAATAAAGAGTAAATGCAATCCTTTTTCATGCACATAATGCCTAGCGATCATTAAGGCAGGCGTTTATTCTTTTTCAAAGGTTTGACCTGGCTGTTAAATGAGGCAGGTCCCGATTCAAGGTCAGACATTTAATCAAGGGAATTTATAAGCCTAACTGGTGCTGGGGATTCCCTATACATTGTTCAGCACCTCCTGACTGTAACTAATCCATTACATACACAACAAACGCATTTTGTCTTGTTCTTCCCCCCTCCTTTCTTCCTTCTTCAACAATTACAGGAACATCTTTGGAAGAGGCAGTTGTGCTTGATCAACAAAGTTAACAGTGAACGATATTACAATGGGGAAAAAGGATTATGAGAAGGCAATGAACACACCACAAAGTGTCTCATCTCAGTCTGACCCACAAAAAGGCAGAAACAGCAATGGCCATGATCAGTCCACTTTACATGTAACAGTGCAGACACCGATTATTGAAATGAAAAAAACTCCTCTAGTCTTTGCACAGGTCCTGCACAAACTTATTGGCATCCGATACAGATTGCAGCCACTTCCTCTCCCCTGTCGGGGGAAAAAGTGATATGCAGTTTAGCTGGATAAAGCAGCGCAGGCCTGAGTCCCCGCTTGTAGAGTTCCTACATGGAGCTCTTGAATGTGGTCTTACCACTTCGGGGCTGCCATCTTTGTAGAACAGAATCTTATACCCATTGTAGGTCAGATCACTCTTCTTACATGCCTCGCGACTCACCACATCTTTCATTTGAAAGTGATGAAAGCTCAGGATACTTGGTCAAGGCTTCCTCCAGGAGCTGGTTTAGGTTTAGGAGCTAAGCTCCAGTGCACCCTGTTCAATTTCAGCAGTGAAGCAAGCACCTAAATTCCAAAAACACTGACAAGGAGTTGGGAGAAAACACAACAAAACAGAAGGGTGTGGGACTCTCAATAGCTTCAGGTAAACCTAAAAGCCGAACATTTTGGCATCTGCTCCATCCATCCAGGTGTGCCATCTTGGATTTTAACCACTCGTCTTTTCAGGATGCAGAGTATTTGGCCTTGATCCAGACATTGATCAAAGTCAGTGTGCGTGTTTAACAGAATTTATACGTAGAACATGGTCATGCACTGTAGACTGGACACTGTCCAGCTTAGAGGACAAATAAAAAAAAAAAAAGGCTTAAAGTGCAGCAAACGGTGAAGTTTCGCTGCCTCGTTTGGACTTACTCTTTGACTTGGATATTTTGCAGGTGGTCAAAAAGCAGTAAATACGAAAAATAAAACTGGGATTCAAAACACAAAGTACGAGGCTTGCAAGGCAAAAAATTGGACAGCACAGTGGACTGAGCTGAATACAAGTCTACTCACTAAACACCATACCGGAAATCCTCTAATTTTTCATTGTTTTTAAAGTACACATAGTGTAGCACAGTAATTCTCAAAGTGTGATCCATGATACAGGGGGCTGTGAAGGTACTGCAAGTTGGACAAGAGAGGTCATTAAATATAAAGCCATGCTAAAAAACCTTCAGCCGTATGAGCATGTACCTTTTAACGGTGTCTGCAGGGGGGTGTGCGTGTGCGCATACATGTGCTTTTAAAAAGACTGCAAATTACCTTTGATTGCGTGTGATGCATGTGCACACTGACGTCCGTGAGATGTCTTGTAAATCACTCCAGAGGTGTTATCTGGTTACAAAAATAGCTTTCAGTTGTAGAAGTGTTTATTTCTCGCCAGCTTTTATGTCATATATGAGAAACAAGTTAGATTGCTTGGGACTCCGGCGAGGGCGGTCGCATCTCCTCCATTAACAATGTCAAATGTATATGTGTTATCTTTAATTCTGATGTGTGCCATCATTACGGTAAACAAACTGTGGATGAATTGCTGTAACTTGGCTGTGGTATTGTGGTATTGAGTGTGGACATAATTTCGTTGTTGTTGCACTCGTGTAATGACAATGACAAATAACAATTCTGACAATTTACATAGAAACGCAGCGGCTTCGGAGTGGATTCCACCATGTTGGATTAACAGTCAGAGAGACCAGCCAGTGACATCACGGTGCCTTTCTACTCTGATTGTCTGTCACCCCCCCCCCCCCCCCCCCCCAAAAAAAAAAAAACGGATTTGAAAAGTTTAGGGCGCCATGAGAAAGCTCAACCCCCCACAAAAAATATAGCCACTTACATTGGCACATTTTGTAATGACAGCTAAAATCTCCATTTTAACCCACTACGAAGGCTCCATACAGCAGTGCCAACGCTCTTGCACCTGCACCTCTTAAAATTTTTACCTTTCTAAAGGCAACCTCTTTCTGCTCTAAACACAAGGCTCTCTGAGGAGCACAGACTCTCTTCTGCATTAACAATTTCCAGGCTTGGGGAGTAACGGAATACATGTAACGGCGTTACGTAATTAAGATACAAAAAAAAGGTAACTGTATTCCGCTACAGTTACAGAAAAAAAAAGACGTATTCAGATTACAGGTATATTTAGTAAAAATGGGGATTACTTCACAGGATTACAATTTTAATGCATTTTATGATATTATCCAGGGTTCTAGCTAGCGCAAACTTGCATTACGGCCCGTTACGCTATAATTTTGGACCATTACGCTTATTTTGGACCGTTACGATTTTCAATACAGCGCCTGTAATCAACCGTTTCTGCAGCGCGACTCAAGTTTGAAGCGTGAATCGAAGCAATGCTTCGATTCAATGGCTCGTGGCTCTTTGATTCGCTGCTCTTCAGAAGCGGTAACTCTGCTTCTTCACCCCTCTGAAAGCCATTAAAATATCATGAGTTGCTTTTGTGTGGATTAAAGTCACTAACTGAGATTCTGGTCTTGTTGCAGTCGAGAAACGAGAATCGGCCTTCGTTTTGTCACAGCTTCAAATGCTGCGCGGCTCTCTGACTCTGTCTCTCTGAGACAGAGTCCGCTCGGAATTAATAACTTCAAAACGAATCGCCGCTTTAAATAAAATGACACCTCTTACAAACGTTGCAATACAGACAATAAACTACAATCGACTAAAACGTTTTTTTCCTCCCAAAATGAGACGTGTTACATTCTTTATAAACCTGACCTGCACCACATCTGCAAGAGCTCAGCTCATAGGTATAGAAAGACATTCATGCCAATAATAATGTCTGAAAGGAAATGCTTTTGACAAAAACTAAACTAAAGGTGCCTCACACAGAACAGTTCAACATAAAAAAAAAATCAAATACCTAATTAAAATAAAAAATAAAACATAAAATAAAAACTACTCATAAGAAAGAGAATAAAAATAGGTTTTAAGTCTTGACTTAAAAATGTCCACGGACTCCGACTGCCTCAGTGAGGGCCATGTACTGGTAAACCCAGAATGAGATTGCCCACTCAACAATCTTCCCCAGCCTTCTGGACATGATGAAGCAACTTGGGCTGTCGTACCTGGCTTTACCCCTTTGGGTACCCCTAGAATGGCCAATTTTTAGCTTAAATTCTCAAAAGCTGCCCCCCTTCCGCACCCCCCCCCCCCCCCCCCCCCCCCCCGGTCGCTTCACTCCCTCCATTACCACTACGCTAAAATTTTATCCTAGAACCGTGTTATCTGTATATAATATCTTTGAAACGAAAACGTCCCTTAATGAACAGTGACATGACGTCTCCTAACCGGGCAAAATATTGATGAAGTACCTGGATGTTAATGCATTTTCAATGAGGATCCGCGACTGGACACACTCAGAAAAATGCTTGCAGAATACGTGTTAAAAAAATGCCATTTTGACCTGGATATTGAGCCAGTAAAATTAAATTACATTAAATTATGTCAGGAAAGTATTAAACTTACTCTGACACACACATTCCCAAATATTAGTGTTGAAAGTTACACGGATCTGCGCTGTTCAAGCTGCTGAGTTGAGGCGTCCTGCAGCTGCTGTTCAACGCAGCTCCTAAAACCATTACAATACAGTTATATACATATTATATTTTTACACAATTATCCTTTATTGACCGAGTTTCATTCATGAAGTCAGTGGTGTGTGTACACATCTCTGTGTGTGGGTGTGACTGTGAGCGGCACAGCGCGGGTCATTAGAATGTCATTATTTTAAGGTGCAAATTAAAAAAAAATCCCCAGTCTTATCGAGCAATTTTAATCACTAACGACAAGTATTTTAACTAGACATTGGTCGAGCAGTGGAAAATATCAACTAGACATAAGTGAAGAGTTAATGATCCATGTCATCGGGCGACACAGGTACGGCAGGAAACATACAGCTGTTTATCATCCAAATATCACGGACAAAGTGACAAAAAGAACCAAAACCACTTACTTATGGAAGGAAATATTGTCTCCCTTGTTCCTCCGTTTGTGGCTTTGCCAACATGCGCAGCTTTCCGGCATATTCCACCTGTTTCTTGAACTTCTATGCACGCAAATCACTAACTTGCCCGGAATTAAAATGGCGACCACGCCTCCTTACTGACAGTATTTACTTAATGGTTTTCATTATGATGCTGTTCTTATTTTGAAAGTTCAACAAGTGGACTGATATGTTAAACATGGTGCGAATTTACTGAACAAGTAGTAGACTTTTTTTTGTTTTGTATATTGTTCTGCAAGCCACTTTTAATTACAAATTCATCTGCACACGCCTGAGTTTTCATTATCCTTCATTTATTTGGCATTTTTTGTTGAAAATTTAGCAGGTGAACACTGGGTGTGTTTAAAACAATATTGTGGCACTCTTAATTCATAATGTGAAGTAAAACAGCATGCCATGTAAAAGAAACAGCTTTATTTTTGCTTAATAAACTGTACTATGTAGTCAAGACTATTTATATTTAGTTTCTTTTGTCTGTATTAGCATATTTGATATTGGGGTAATCCAGAAGTAATTGAAAGTAATCAAATTACATTACTTTAATATTATGGTACTTGGATTATGTTACCGATTACATTTTTCAACAGGTAACTAGTAACTGTATCGGAATACATTTTTAAAGTAACCCTCCCAACCCTGACAATTTCATAACATCTATTTGAGTGGCAGACCACATCATTGCATTCTGCTTCATTCAAAAGAGAGTCCTAAAAAAACCCTTTACAGCCAAACTGTGCACTTGAAGCCACACACAGTTAGGATGGTACACGTTTTGCTGCTCTTCCCTTGATTCCTTGCACCAAGTTTGAAGTGGTAATTGATTTTGACGATGATGTGCAGTGGAAAACCAGTCTTTCAGCACGTAAGATATTTATCTGAAGAAGCATGGCCCAGATTCATCTTGTGCACTGGTTCGCTGTGCTGAGAAGCATGGCCGGTGCTAGGGTAGAGCTTGATAGGGCTATAACCCCGCCCACCCAACCTTAAGTAGCCATATTTCAGCCCCACTAGAAAAACTAACATTTGCTTTTCAAAGTCCTGTGTTTTCAGCCCCATTTTCTCACCTCTACCACCACTACCTAATTCTCCCCATCACATATTGTCACCTACAAACGACTGTAGGGGGCAAACTGTTATTACTGCCTTATTTTGCTGCGATTTGTCTTCAGTTGTACTTACGTGTGGTAATGTTGTAAACTGCACAGTGTTTTATATATATATATATATATATATATATATATATATATATATATATATATATATATATATATATATATTATACACAGTGTGTATAAAATACATCAAATAAGCGTAAACCAGACTGGACAAACTAAGTAATAAATAATAACTACATATCTTTCAACACAACTCCATTCAGCTGAATTCACTTCTCCCGAAGTGGCACACAGAACATTGTAGAATGGTCCCAAATTCGGATAAACATATATGATCTTCTTGTAGACAAATGCCAGGCGCTACAAAGCAAATCTTTTCACTGTCTCAAAATGACTGGAGGTTTTGATGTCTGACAAAAAAAAAAAAAAAAAAAAAGAGCAGTAAATGTTGTAGGGAGAATTGATTAAGTTCTACAAACCCCCATAGGTAACAGTAGTTACCAGAGCACTCATAAGATACTGTTCATGCCCTATAGTGTAGGGTGAACAAATGTCCTGTTTTCACATCCTGTCCTGGCCATCCTTGGTGTTTTTTTTTTTTTAGAAAGTGATGAAAATCTCCTGGTTTTCATTGTTTTTCATTTTTGAGTAAAATTCCGAGTATCATGTGAGTATCTCATTGCCGGGCCGAGTGTCCTGGTTTTTGGTCATCAAAATATGGTCACCCTAGTATACTGGGATCACCGTGAACACATTTTTAGTGTGTGACAGGGTGGGTTTGGTGGTGGTGGTGGTGGGGGGGGGGGGGGGGGGGGGTGCCCTTAATAGCCATCTATATAGGGATCACCACTGGACATGGTGGATCATCAATGAAATTCTGGTAATGTGTCACGGCAGCCATAGAGAGCAATTATCGGAAATGTGATACAAGGGGAAAAACATGTTTAGTCACAAGATGACAGCTATATTTCAGCAGTCATGATTGAAAAAGGCTCAAAACACACATTAATACTATGCACAATATTACAAAGCTAAATTAATGACAAAAAAAAATCCAAGAAACAACAGAATCAATATATATGACTCCAATAAGCTACAAGGAGAGTCTGATGAGGTTGAATGAAGGAATGACTTGGAAAAGCTGAACTTTGTTTCCTACCACCTCTGATATTTGTCTGCCAAAAGCAGCAGCAGCAGCAGGATGCACACTGCTTGAAAAATGATAAGTACCTCCAGCTGGGCTTCCATGTTAAAGGACTATTGTTAACTTCTACCAAGAGACATGTTAGATACAAAAAAAAGAATGAAAGAAAGAATGAACTGCTTACAAAAATTAACAGGGTCACGCACACACAAGTTAGAAGATACAAGTTTAACATGTTGATTTATGTTGTGAGCCTATAAGATTTGTGTAAGTTCTGGCGTTAATCACGCACATAGTTGCACGTTTTCATCACTTCTCACATATAGTACACATCAGATATAATACAATCTGTTCACATCCATTCGACACGTCACACAAAAGAACAGGTGTTTGTGCTGTCAGTTTCATTTTAAACAAAGGGTGACAAAGGTGCGCCAAGCACAGTTTGGACTGGATGAAGCTGCTTCCTGTGACTCGGAGACAGGAGGCACTTCTGCGTAAAAGTTTGTGAAACCATAAACAAGCAAACTGTTAACCTGGGTTCAGAGCATGTTTGGCAACGTTGGGGTGGGGGGGATGGGGGTGTTGCTGGTGGGGAATCACATTAAAAAGGAAAACTGTTCAATTCCTTTGCGCCCACCCCCTTGTCATAAGATATGGATGTCCCGTAAGGTTATTTGTGTTTGCTGGGAAATGAAGTGCTCAACTGGATTAAAAACATACTGCATATGTTTGGAAATCTGTTTCCCTGGGCGTATGAGTGGAGTGAGTGAGCGTGAAGCAGCAGCTTGCGTCTCCTCCAAGAGAGAGGGCAGACACTCTCATCATTAGCCGGGCTACAATGTGCTCCTCTACCTGCTCCAATCTGCACAGCCACGCTCCACTCTGACGCCAGACAGATGTTCCCAGCACGAGGTGCAAAGTACCGAGAGGGGAAACGAAGAGTGAGCAGCAGAGAGGCAGAAGAATGGAAATATTCAGCAGAGTACACAATAAGAGTTTAATTATGAATAATACCAATGGTTCTTTGTTCTGACAAAGAAGCTAGCCACGGATCGCCTGGCCTTTGGGAAATTGTTTTTGGCTTCCATATGGGGGCAGCTGTCTGTCAAAAATAAATGTGCGAATCACCACATGCCACTGTAGGGATAATTACAGGATAAAAAATAATGCAATTACGTATGTTTATTTGCAATATTGGATACGTATTTTGAAATAAACTGTAAGGCTATTGCAGAGGTTAAAAATTAAATTTCAAAACAGGTGGTGCGATCATTTTTCTCTCTGATACTGACAGACTGTAAAACTTGACGTCAGCTATTATTTAACGAGATAAACATTGTAACCTCTCAGTTTAGATCCAGAAAAGTTTCTTGAACACCACCAAAGACCATTACACTCCACAGGACAATAATTAATGTGGTTATTCCACACATCAGTAATAGTTTTGAACTCCAACCCTGTTAATGGATCCATTTGTTGATGATGGCGTTCTGCCAGATGAAGTGGGGGAACTTATTTTTTCGAGATGAAGGTTGAATACGTTAAAGCAATCACAGCATATTTTGAGGTAGAATTACAGTCAAAACATGCAACATGCCAATACATTTGGAATTAAATGCACACAGCTAGTAACAGCGATGTAAAAAAGATAAACACTAGGTGATGCTGCAGAGTATGAAATTGTTCCTCATTCTCTTCCTTGCAGAAATCCTGAATAACATTTGAGGTCAGTCAACAATGATTTAATTCCCTTATCAAGCACATTCTCCATGCTTTTTCTTCTTAGGGTGGTATCTCACTGGGCCATGTTAGCCTGCAACCGGCACTTGCGTGACATTCGCTGAATGGCACCATCGAGTCACAGGCTGTCACTCACGTGTTGCTAACTTCGAATACTCACAGAGCTGTCGCAAATTCCTCTGACTGTAGTCTCCATGATCATAACGTGCAAGAATCATGAGAGAACTTAGTGAGGGGTTGATGACAGATGAAACTACATTTAGAGTGATTGGAGACAAAAATGAGGATCTGAGTTGGGAGTCGCGCATGAGCTGCCCTGGGAGCTCACCAAAATAGAGGAGATGATTGGAGAAAGACAGTGCTTCTGGAAGTGGCCGAAGGGGTCCGGCAGCCATGGCTCAACTGCTGACCCATGTGCACACATGGTCAGCAGGATGGACACATCTGTCCATGGTAGCTGGGATTATCTTTTTTTCCCCCCAAATCTGGACCACAATGGAAAAAACCTAATGCTGACAGGGTGAGCCATGTGCACGCATGCTCAGCTCATGCTCACAAAGGTGGGGTGGGCTTCAGCACAGTAGCAGACAAATACTGCCCATTCCCAAGAACCATCTGTGCATGACAGCGTCAGCCACAACCTCTATGATCGCATGGACTGCTGGACATTATATATTTCATCATGCAGATGGCGCGAGTGTGATGCATCAATCAGGACCCCATTGATGGCATAGACCACTGGACGTTATATATTTCATTCTGCGAGAAATCATTCTACAAGTGGGTGAGTGCCCTGTTCAGTTTTTTCCAGTTATATTTTCTTTCCTCAATGGAGAAAAAAGGCTTTATTATTATTTATTAATTACCATTTTATTTTTATTTACAGGGCTGTTACTGGATAAAGCTGGGGAATGTCCACAGCATCTAATCACATGGATAATAGCAGGAGGATATCAGTTTAATACCAGCTGAGCACTTTGTGCGCAACATGTCATTTGTAGCACTTTAGTGAGATGCCAACTGCAAAGTTGTCGATCATTTGCGTATTTTGTTGCTAATTCACGTCCAATTATTCTCCAACAGTCGTGTCCAGTAAGATACTGGCCTTAGTGATAGATGTGCTGAGAATAATTCTTTTGCTCCTTGTGTTAAAAAAAAAAAAAATCATTAGCATTGGCTGTTGGCTTCAACTGTGAGATGCAATTTAACCTGTCATTTTATTGGGAGGAACAAACCTAAATATATGCAGCATACTGCATATGGTGTGACTATATTTGCAAAAAGGAAAAAAGCATTCAATTTGCATCATTCTTTGTAAATTAAATTAGTGAGTTCTTTTTAAAACAATCCTAGTCATATTAAATCTGTTAGCAATCAAGCCTCTGAATGTAGTACTCAACTTTGACTGTTCATAAGAAATACATACAGAGTGAACGGGGCAGCAGTCACGGAAGATAAAAATCTATATAAAAATAGCAACAAATGAAACTACCTTTTTAAAAACTGTGTGTTTTATAAACTGGGTAATATCAACTATTCATCACTCTCAGAAGTTAGCGACAGTACACACACACACACACACACACACAGTCCTGGCATCCGTCCGTCAGCAGGAGACGATGGTGTAGCGTCCAGTTTGTTTTTTGCTTTTTGTTTGTTTTTTTTACACTTTTCAATGCCATTTTAATTCATTTCATTTATATAGTGTGTGTGTGTATTAGGGATGCACCAATACCACTTTTTCCAGACTAATTACAAGTACGAGTATATATATTTTGGTACTTGTCGATACTGAGTACCGATATGAATACTTAATGATACCATTATAGTTTTATGATGACTTTGAAATCATGTTTTAATCATCCGTTGTTCCTTACTTTTTGACTGTAACTGCTCCCAATATCATTAGCTTTGTTTTTATTTACAAACATTTCACTTAAATCATGTAACATCAATTTTGACTACAACAAATTGTCCTTAACATTAACCGTGTGTTTCTTAACAAACATTGTACAGCGACAAATTGCCAAAAATATTCATTTCAGTGTGACACAGGATTTCCTGTTTCTAATGGATTTTTGTGCTGGAACATGATTTCTGATCACAAAACAGCAAAGGAAAGATGTAATTTCTGGTTATGAAGTTTATTTGGGGGGGGGCATGGAGTGATAAACATATACCGTTATCTCTGAAGCCTCCGCTTTCATATGTTGTGTTGTTTGTATTGGTAGCATAAAGTCACGCATGTGCCAGTTTTGCGAAGATGCACTTGTTAGCATCTTTTTCCTGGTTGTTCATTTAGTTGCTTGGTGTTGGAATTGTGTTTTGCTTTGGTAGAAATTGTTATTTTGGGCCTTTAGTTTTAGCTTCTAACCATTAAGTGGCTATTTGGGATGTTGCGATTAATCCATACGAATTGGTATTTAGATACAAATGTGCGCAATGCAAGTGTATCAATTCATTCAGTGTGCATCGATTCAATTGACTGGTGAAATCACGATGGATTTGTCGCTGCATGCTTGCATTGACCTTTTTCTGAGGCACACTGAATGCACCATCGCTGCTTGAAGCCTGAAAGCACCTTTCTACCACAACAAATCTATTTCAAAATGGAGGCCCGTGACTGCAGCGCAAGCAGTTGTAGTAGATTATTGACACACCTAAAACATTTAAATCAGCCGTTTTTTAAAAAGATGGGAAACTTGACAAGACGCAGGTCATTTGGAAAGAATGTTGTGGCTGTCACTGTGCCCCTTAATTCAGCAAAACTGGTAAGAAAGTATCTCAACTTACTTTTGCCACAGTGGTACTCTGTCAAAGAGTGACTCACATTAAGTGACTCATTGAGAGTGATGTTTTCTTACTGTTTAAGATCTGACAGTGTGAACAAACAGGTTACAAACATGAGGGAACTGATTCCTGTTCCTTAATGTTGAATATGGTAAATTTGCTACTTATTAGGAGTAAAGCAAATCCTCTGCCTCTGGTAGAATCAGAAGAAGTATTCAATAGTACCATACTGAATTGCGACTTCTTATTTTCTATTTAAATTTTTGGTATAATTTCTTTGCATCACGTTGAATTGCATCGTATCGCATTGTGAGAAATTGAATTGTCATCCAATACATATCAAATCGCATCGAATTGGGAACAGGTGTGAATCGTATTGCATCGTATCATCAGTATCATCATGTATTGCTATATGTATCGTATCGCTGGTAGTGTATCTAGATGTGTATCGAATTGTCAGTGATGAGATTCACAGGCCTAGTGGCTATGCAACATGCCTTGGTTGCGATAGGTTTAGTATGGTTTAAACTGTTTTTTTTGTTTGTTTTTGTTTTTTTTGCTGGAAGCACCGCAGCCCCTGGCCCTACGGGCGCTCGGTTTTTACAGGTTAATATTACCAGGAATATGTAAGTAATCATAAAATGCTGGAAATTGTGAATAACTGCCATCTTTTCTGGATTATCACTTGTGCTTTTTTAAAAACTTGTTTGGCTGGTTCTGTGGCTTATATAAAATAATAAAATTAAATTCAATTCAATAATTTAAAAATACTCTGTTACCTATGGCCACAAGATGACACAGTTTGCATGCTTATCAAACTGCTCCTGTATACTCAACTGAATGAGAGACAATCTGATCCACACGCCAGAGCAGAAGGTAACGTAATACATGTTAAACTGGATGCCAACTGATATAAAACAAGAAGACCTGTATAAGGACGTGCTGGGTCTTAGAGAACGAGCAAAACTTAAAAACTCATTGTCTCAGATTAAAAGACCATGCTTTTGAATAAAGAGATGGAATAACCTTCATATTATTCAGAACTCCACTTTGTACTTTTTGGGACAACCAGACCTGCAATGAGGAGGACAGCTAGGCTAAGGTAAGGCTAACTACGATGTTTTTTTTTTTTAACATTTAGTGAGTTAAATGTGCACAACTTTAGCTCCAGATTGATGTTTTATGTTCAATTTCAACAAGAAGCAGTTTACTCTTGAGTTTATTGTGCTTTGTACAACATTAATTAGCCCATTAGCTTCTGCTTACTAACATGGTGTTTGCAATATAAATAATGGACTGATTAAACTAATAGGGCTATTCCACAGAGAGCTGTTCCTTCCTGTTTCATCCTGTACAGCAAATCTGGGTGCATTACAAAGTGTCATAGTAACTTCTTGATCATCTTTGTGAGTCTTGAACAAAATTGGTATACACATAGTTACAGCCGTCATCTGCACCAGTTTTGAAATTGGGGTGATATTTTCAAGCTGTTCAAAAATTTCATCCAGATTCATCCAAATCGTCACTCATGTGTGGTAACATCCGAGTGTTCATAATCTTAACAGCTTCAGTCTGTGTTGTTCAAATGTCTTTAAACTGTGTATTCATAGTGAATAGAGCTTGAAATCTGTTTGACTGTGCTCCATCGGGGTAAAGATTTGCAGCAGAAACAGTGTTAGACACTTTAATAACACACACAGACACCCTTCAACTGCTGCTTATCATTATAGTACCTTAAAATATGCTTTGTATTTTTCTGTTGTAAAATATGGCAAAATACACTGATGTAAGAAATGCAGCTAATTTTAACAGCTCATGGAAACGGATAATCAGGCTAGCAACCAATGGGTACACCCTCTATAGCCACTACATGGCTGTAGACATTGAAGGGATTTGTGGTTGCTGGTCTTTCAGCTGCCCGCAGCTGCTCAGGGTTGCGACAACAGATCCATTGTAGATAAGAATTGGCATTTGGCACAAGTTCTTACACTGGATGCCCTTCCTAATGCATCTCCAGTTCTACATGGAGAAAGGCATGCACACACAGCCTCTGGTGTTCCCAAGGGTTCTTGGAGGCAAGAACAAATCAGGACCTACTCAGTTTCACTACTGAGATCTCATGGAATCAGGTGTACACAAACTGATATGGCTGCATGTAGACAGTGGAGAGAGGATACTGTCAAAACATGGCTTTTGGAACATACAGAATTTTAAGATGGACAACAGAGATGTTGAAAATGCCATTTGTCTATTGCACAAGCATAAATCTGTACCTGTTTTTACAGAGACCACAGCCACCTTTCCCTTCTTTTTTGGTAAACAAAAGAATGAATCTCCTCAGTTATGGTGTATTACTGGTAGAAAATCCGCTGTCTATGACAATCATCAACAGTAACACGGCTGTTAGTGTGCAGTCAAAGGACATCTTGAGGTGTGGAGCAGACGATCTCTGCAGGCCACAGAACTCAGAAACACAAAGCCAGCTGGTCTGATACAGTCACAATACTGCACTCTTTGTATTTTGCTGACCAGCAGCACAGCACAGGCTCTGTCGCCGCTTGGGAGCTACTTCAACAGAGATGGATGTTTTACATGCATATCCCTCATGCACTGTAATAATGAACATGCCACGCAAAGTGCTGAACTGTTCAAACGTCTTTATGATAGGGAGAAAAAGCAAAACATGGTTTTCCCACATGTAAATGTTAGGAATTAATCTATGAGGACAGTTATGCAAAAGTTGTTGTCCAATTGTACAGGAGTTACAAAGAATAAATCTAATGTTGCATAATTTTTCCATTCTCAATTTTAATACAATCATGTCATTAACAGAGACAAATGTACAAATCAGGTTTAAGTGGAGCACAGCTAATCCCTAAAAAATATAATCTGGGTCCTTCTTTAGGGCCCCTTCACACATAACACGATTGAAGCTGACTAGCGCAGGAAGGAGGAATTGCATGCCATTCATGAAAAACTGGAGCTGCCTCCAATGCCTCGTACACCTGTCGCACACACCAGCAGCCGAAAGAGAGAGAGTGCCCTGTGAGAAGCCCATTCATTCCCTCTCACGGCAGGTGTCGGCCAAATTCAGGTGTCACATAGGAACATCCAACACTGCCTCGCTGACCACGCTGTCAGCACAAAATAGTGAGGCAGACGATCACTTTTGAGTGAAAATTGTCTAAGTGCCCCCACAAGTGTGGCATTGCAAAGCAAAACACATGTGGCATACATGTGCATCGCATGTGTGAGCGTGTGTTGTGCCCCCCCTCGGGTTGCAGCGGACACCTCGCACCTCAGCAGGCTGCTCTATGTGAAACGGACCGTCAGATCATGCAGCAGATGAGCTGAATGTCACGCATGTCCAGTCCAATATGCGTGCCGCAGGACTATGACAATATGACTAGCCAACAGTGCCACAAATACGCCAATTTCAGTCAGGTATCACCAAAAATACACCGTAATAAACACCTTTTGTCAGTTATTATGTCACTTTTTTCTTTTTTAAAAAAAAAATACATTTATCTCCTTGTTGATTTTACGCATTTTACTCTCCTGTTATAAGACAGTGATTGTAGCGTAGTGGTAAAATTTCCGTCTGGTAATCCTTTGTAAATTGCAGGTTTGAATCCTGCAAGTGGCATTTATTTTTTATTTAACCGCAAGATTCTGTATTGCGTCCCTTTTATTTATTACTGATATCATCCCAGTGATTGTCACTAATTATACAGCTGGTTTTTATTTTATTTTTCTATACATCAGCGGCGTGATGTGGTGCAACATGTTCCAACTGCTCGCACTGTGTTCATACACACGCACGAACGTGCACGAAACCGTTGCTGATGTGTCGTGCACGCCTGTGCAACCGCGCGTCCCTCACAACAGCAGGTGGATGGTTCATGGTTCCCCATTTCGTGATTGGTTCCCTGATTTTCTTCCAGTTTTTCTGTGTCTTTCGTGTTATGTGCGAAGGGGCCCTTAGCATATCCACATCTACTAGTTCCTCCAACTTCTAAAAGCTTCAGCAGTTGTGATGACATAGTCAAATGTAAACATTCATGCTTTTTTCAATGATTAAAAAAAGCCAATAAAAAGCAAGAGCATCTACACTCTCTCAAAATCTAACGGTGAAAATGCATTTAAATCTAGGGACGGCACAGTACCACTTTTTCAAGTCCAATGTGATTCAAGGGATACTGGAACCTTCAGCATGTGCCAATACCAATCTGGTACCATTTCTTCCCTGTCAGATCATCTTAACTACCAGGACATCTATCTATCGATGGATCAATCGAGAGAGAGAAGAGATGTACTTTACTAAGCTAGCCATCTAAGAAGATTCGAACTCCAACTGTGAAACAAATATTTATACTGCCTTAAAGGAAAGCATACATCGCCTACAACTTGACTTAGACGTACAATAAAAGACTTTGATCCATCCATTCCTGTAATGTACGCTAATATCAGATCGATAAGATCCAAAATATTGCATTGTTGCACCCCTATTTAAAACCTCATGAATTAGCATTAAATACATAAAGACAAAATACACCCACCTGGACAGGCAATATTTTTTCTTAGTAGAAAATGGACATATAGTTAGCTTTCCAAAAAAAAAAAAAAAAAAAATTACGGCATTTTTCAATATGACCGATGCAGATGAAGCTGTTGACAATGTGACAATTTAAACAACTTTACACATCTAAGTTCATGCATAAAAATTTTAATGGGGTTCACCACAATAATTAACACCTCGGCTTTTCCCAGTCTAAGTAAGAAACACCACAGTTTTCAAAGTTCAAATTGCATCATACTGACTCACAAACAGCCAAAACTATAATGAGAGAACAGTATTAACAAGACAAACTAACACCCAGTGTTGTAGTTACACAAAGCTGCTTCTATTCAGATCCTAATGATTGGCTTGTTACAGTAATTATCGTTGTGAGACCATTCTGGAACATCTGCATTGATTTAGACTCTGAAAGCAGCGAAAGGGAGGGAGAGGCTCACAATCTGGATTCTGACTTTGAGAGTGAGACAACAATCTGTCAACGGTTATTTTGTTAATTGTCTATAATTGATGTAAAACATGGAGGGTGTTGCAGAACTTCTAAATGACTGTTTCTGTAGCGGGAGAGGTCACTGAAAATAGGCAGGTGTTATGAAAAATGCATATACATTACCCAATAATGCACAGTGTAAAAGAAAGTGGACAGCTGGTGGGAAAAGATGAGACACACGTCGTAGCAGTTAACTGTTGCAGCAAAGCCTTGGTGGCAGTCAAAAATCACCATAAAATCCATACAAATAATGAAAAAAATCTGGAAGCCATACTCATGTAGTGCATCTGCTTGGATGGGTAAACTGTTCATTACAGTGTCAATGCAAAATAAATCATCATACTTATTTGAATATTGTTTGCACGTCATATGAGACGTTGCACGGTTTCTGGCAACAAATGTCATCAACTAAGACAGCTCTCTTGGTGGTTTGAGAGAGTTTTGGTGCAGCTGGCAAACATATAGGAGATCTTTAGTACATGCATTGATAAGCAAAGGACAGACGATGCAGCGCACAGCTCAAAGCAGTATCGTTACTACACGAGTCGAGTCAGTGTGGCCTTGTTCAGTTAACGTTCCATCTCTGATGAGACGTTACTGGAGTAAGTCTGCTGTGCAACGTTTCTCAGGGCTGCTTTAGCCTTCATATACACCACTGATTATAACGCCCACAAACTGTAGCAAAAATACATCATCTTTAATGAAAATATACAATATGTCAGTGATGATGTATAGTTTGAGGGGTGAGGATCAAAACATGATTCATTTGATATCTGACACCTTGACCCCTGACACTGATGGAAGAAACGACTCAAATTTACAAAACAAACATGCTGCCAGACAGAATGTTAGTTAAATTTAACTGGCTATATACTACATAACGATACAACACCATTATGAATGTATCAATGTAATGCACTGGAGTACTGACTAGACTTTAGACTTAGACGACTTTATTCATCCCACCAGGGGCAATTAGTTTCAGCAGCTTACGTACTGGCACACAAAACACAGCAACCACCCAATACAAAAGATACATAGAAAATAAGTTCCCCCCGCCGCAAAAAAAAAAAAAAAAAAAAAAAAATTGAATACCATGGGATACAGTGTCATCACAATAATTTGATTTAAAAAGAAAACAACTATACGTTATTCTGCAGAACATCTGCAGAATAACTATGTATACACTATGGTGTTAGTCCAAAGTGTAGTCCACTATGAGCAGCAAATGATGAGGGTGGGTGCTAAGTAGTATGTTGGCCCCATGTGTAGTCCATGGAGTGCTCCAGAGTGACAGAGAATAAATTAGGAGAATTTGGGGATCCCGAAAGTGACATCATGTGCGTGACACTAACCATCCACAGAATGGTAATGTATGCTATTGGTGTTGGCATGTGAAGAGCAATGCCATCAACAATCCTTGTAATGGACAAAAATATATGAAATCATTAAATTATGTTTTAACGTACGTGAAGGTGTTAGACGTAGGAACTCAGCAAAGACAGTTCACCACACTGAGGTTTGTTAAGGGACTGAAATGTTTTCCTGATCCATACAAAATTCCAAGTGATTAATTTGGTTGTTACCTGACAAACTGGTCGAATTTGGGTTTCAGATACATTTGATCTGGAGTCCAGCTTTATTCAGCCTAATGGCAATGAGAAGCTATAAAATCTTGGAGAAACTACAAACGTTTTCCCAAAATTACCATCTTGGTTGTATATGGCGGTCAAAAATAATTATTTATCTCATGTGCACGATTTAAACAAAAACTGTGGGAACAAATTCTCTATACTCTTTGTTTGAGCTACTGCCATCAGGCAGGCAGTACAGGGCCATCAAAGCAAGTACAAATAGAGTGAAACACAGTTTCTACCCAACTGCTGTTAGAGCTTTGAAAGCCACTGGAACCAAAATACTAGGTCACATGTATGGAAGTAAATCTGTGCCAACAGAATTTGAATTTGAATTTTTAAGGTTGAATTTTTTAGCATCAAAATCAGAGTTTGAAGTAGGGCTGCAGCTATCGAATATTTTTGGAATCGAACATTCTATTGATTATTTTATCGATTAATCGAGTAATCGGATAAAAAGTACCTTTGTGTTTTAAACAATATCAGTAATGGCAGGGCTCTCCCTAAGCAGTGGTATAGTGTTGCTGTGCCATCATGCAGATTTTAAGTTTAGGGTGCTCCCTTTCTCTGTTTTGCTGGGTTATTATTTTTTCATATTAAAAGTTTTAGAGCTTTGGCAAACCATAAGCCCAGGCAGTCTGTGAAATCTTCAGTGCAATCTTTTTTTCCTTCTTATTGCATATTTCATTTGCACTTTTGATTAGTGATTTATTCAGTGTTTAGTGTATATTTATGAATGCCGTACAGAGTGTAGCTCAAACCAAAGTCAAATTCTTTGTTTTCTGTGGATACTTGGCAAATAACAGAGCATTTAAAAAACGGCTGTGGATTGCAGCGTTTCCACAAAAGCTGCCTGTTGATGAAAACTCTTACCAAATCTGAATTAAAGCTTTTTTTTAATCATTAAACATGACTCATTTAAAGTGCGCATCCTTTCGCTTCATCTGCGGAGGTGGAGAACGGCTTTTTTTAAATATATACAAACACACTGCTTCACTTTAAATGCACAATATGTCCGTTTCAGACGATCCGCGCGGACCCTTTCTCTTAAAAGGCTTTATTTTACTCAGCGTGTGGATTTGCAAACTTGTAGCATTGCCTGCTACATTGATTAGTGCTATGGTCTTCTTCAGTGTTTTTTGTGGGAGCATTACAGTGCCACATACAGGCCTGGCATATGTACTACAGCTTTAAACGAAGTCTCGAGGCAAAGAATTTGTAATCGAATTACTCGAAGAATCGTTTCAGCCCTAGTTTGAAGTTAACTTTTCTAAGTTTGAATTTGTTTAGCATCAAAATATTCAGCCTCAAAAATTTCAAGCTAAAAAAAATTCAACCTAAAAAAAATTTCAACCCCCAAAAATTCAACCTAAAAAAAAAACAAAACAAAAAAAACATAAAAAAATGTTTCGACCTCAAAAAACAGAAAAGCAGAGAGAAGCAATTGATCCCTGTCTCAATCATCCAAAATTTATGAAAGTAAATCTGTGACGTTGGATTCAACCTAAATTTTTTGAGGTTTAATTTTTTTGAGGTTGAATTTTTTTTTAAGTTGAAGTTTTTGAGGCTGAATATTTTGATGCAACCTTAGAAATTCAACTTCAAACTCTGATTTTGATGCTAAAAACATTCAACCTTAAAAATTCAAATTCAAACTCTGATGGCACAGATTTACTTCCATGCACATCCCACACTTGAAATGAGTGCAATATTTGTTTATATGCAATATCCACTGCCATTGAAATATCCACAATTTTGTACAAACTTTTCTCTTTTTCTATATGTAATCTCTTTTTTGCTACTATGTACTTATAATTTTTCTCTTTTTTTAAATATATCCTCTGGACATACCTTTTTCATTCTGTTAAATTTTGTTTATTTTCTTTTCTTTCCTAGAACTTTCAAGTCTGTGTGTGGTTTACTCAGGTTTATATTTGCACTCAAAGGCTTGCATCTTACTTTTCGTTGTACCTGTTGCAATCACAATAAAGAATCTGTATGTGTACATACAACAGTATCTGGTGCACTATACAAATGCTAATGAATGATACACATCATTTTTATGGATCAGCTGTACTCCAATTAATCCCGATTCCACTCTGTGTCTAAGTCCTGGACAACTTTATCTGTACACTTTATAAGTTTGGTCCATTCAAGAGGCAAAATTATTTTCTTTTTTCTTTCTTTTGGTTGCTCTCATTTGGGTTTTCAACAATGGAAACATCTATCTCCACCTCACAAAAAAGGTTTTATTGAAGTCTGTTGGACTCTGGCGATGGGCGAGTGTGTCACTGTGTCTGTATCACATGCAAATGTGTGTGTATTTTCACCTGCCTTTGTGCATGTGCTTGTCTGCCCCAATGATGATGCGTATGCCTCTGTCTGTAATAATATGCCACACCACACAATCTGCACCATGAAGTAATACAGGAAACACGTCAGTAGTCATATTACTGGATTTTTAACAGGTTCGCATAATTGTGATGCAGTCTCATGTCATGAACATAAATAATCCTAACACAGCTGCTCCATACATGCTGCAATATGGTATGCGTTTCTCTGCGACTGACCTGAATGTGGATTCATACTGCATCATCGTGTAGTGTTTGGCCAGTTTTACTCCTTATCTGACACAAAGACCCAAAACAACTAAGACCAAGAAATCCACTTACTAACCACTGGCCCCAAATACCTTATTCTTGACAGGAGTTTTGGTTTGGACACAAATGCAAGACTCACAAACACAGCTCTGGTTGACAAACTTTAGTGGAGTGACAAGCAGTGGTCGGTACACAGGTAGACAGTCCAGAAAACACAGCAGCAGAATTATTAACATCAGGCTTTATCGTGGTCGGAACAAACGGGCAGGTGGTCGAAAACACTTTGAGGCAGGCAGGACTATGGAACATGAACGAGAGCTGGAAAGAAGGGACAGGGCGCATCAATCTGGCAAAGAAACAAAGCAGAATGAGCAGTATTTATGCACCCCAGCGACGAGCTGCAAATTGAACACAGGTGAGCATGGAAAGTACTGGAAAGGGGGGCGTGACCAGGGAGAGAGAGAGACAGACATGCCCACCTGTAAAAGAGACAGAGAGACCCAAACAGAAAAGCATCCAACAAGGAGATAAACAAAAAAGAAGAAGCCTACACACAAAAACAGACTACAACCAAGAAATAAAAGCAGATCAAACACACCCCGACAATTCTGTAATACTAAACAAACATTACCTGAAATTTACTGTTCAGTCGCATAGCATTAGTAGTTTAAAAATGGTAAATGTTCCTGTTCAGCATTTCAAAACAATTCATGAGGCTGAAAATGAGGATTTGGGTTTTGATATTAATGATCAGGTAGGAGTATACCTAGGAAAGTAGGATCGAAGTGAATAAATGGTGCAAACAGATCTAGATCATCTCCAAAATCCAATTACTGGTTTCCAGTCCCAAAACATACCTCTTACAAAAATAAACAACTACTTTTCTGAATGACTCTATTCACAAACAGACAAAACACAAAAAAGAAACAATAACCACCTTGCTGGAGAAAACAAATTCTTATACCACAATTCTGAAATACCATCGGCCGTATGTAACGGCGTCTGCAGGAGGGCGTGCTTTGTGTGCATACATGAGCTTTTGAGAAGACCAGAAGTTAACTTTGACTGCATGTGCTCTCAGACTGCAGGCTTACTTGTAGTTCCTAGGGTTTGTAAGAGTAGAATGGGAGGCAGAGCCTTCAGCTTTCAGGCTCCTCTCCTGTGGAACCAGCTCCCAATTCAGATCAGGGAGACAGACACCCTCTCTACTTTTAAGATTAGGCTTAAAACTTTCCTTTTTGCTAAAGCTTATAGTTAGGGCTGGATCAGGTGACCCTGAACCATCCCTTAGTTATGCTGCTATAGACGTAGACTGCTGGGGGGTTCCCACGATGCACTGTTTCTTTCTCTTTTGCTCTGTATGCACCACTCTGCATTTAATCATTAGTGATTGATCTCTGCTCCCCTCCACAGCATGTCTTTTTCCTGGTTCTCTCCCTCAGCCCCAACCAGTCCCAGCAGAAGACTGCCCCTCCCTGAGCCTGGTTCTGCTGGAGGTTTCTTCCTGTTAAAAGGGAGTTTTTCCTTCCCACTGTAGCCAAGTGCTTGCTCACAGGGGGTCGTTTTGACCGTTGGGGTTTTACATAATTATTGTATGGCTTTGCCTTACAATATAAGGCGCCTTGGGGCAACTGTTTGTTGTGATTTGGTGCTATATAAAAAAAAAATTGAATTGAAAAATTGATGTGATGGGCGAGCACGCTGACGTCCGCAAGATGTCATGTAAATCACTCCAGAGGTGTTATCAGGTTACAAAAACAGTTTTCAGCTTTAGACATGTTTATTTCTCGCAAGTTTTTACATAATATATAAGAAGATTTACACAAAAATGCAGTGGTTTCAGAGCGAATTCCGCCATGTTGGATTAGCAGTCAAAGAGAGACCAGCCAGTAATGTCACGGTGCCTCTCTACTATGACTGTCTATCACCCCCCCCACACACAAAAAAGCAGATTTGCATGATTCATAGCATAAAAATAGGAAACAATGTGACCTTTTGACCTCTTGCAATAGGTCAAAGTTAGCCATTGTTGAACTTGTCCAAGGTCTGTGTCCCAAGAATGTTCCCTGTGAATTTGAAGACCCTGGCAGTAATAGAATTATGCTGAGCACAGAGAGGCAGACAGACAGACGGACGCAATGCCTTCCCAATACCCGATTGGCCATATTTTAATAGCCTCATGTAAAAATGATTATCTGCTCATCAGTTTAGTCTGGTCTAATTTGCACAGTTATATGAATACATAAAGGAGGCTAACAGGGCCTTCAGCGAAGGTCACACTAAAGGCTAAAAATGAGCCAAGTTGCAATGTTAAAACCTATTTAAAATGATCTGGATTCATCCTCACATTTTACTGCATTCATGTCAGAAAGTCAAACCATCTTAAGAAGTATGGTTAAAATTATTAGTAAAGCCTGTGTCAATGAAATGTATGTTGGTTCTACCACTTTGTGCAGAGCCACTTAAAAATTTAGTAATTTGCGTTTTAGCTCATTTCTAACCTCTTCATCATGTTTTACTGTAATCAGTTGATTTGCTTTTTGTGTAATCCTGCTTTCAATCCAGCAACCAGCATTGGGTGAAAATATAATCTATCAGGTTGCTGTAAAAACACACCGAATTGTAAATTCTCCGATATTACATTAAAAAAAAAATCTACACTGAAACAATAGCCGAAGCTCTCACATCTACACCTGACAAAACAGGTTGTGTGATGTCACCTGCTGAATTAAACACCTCCCACTACAGGTTGGCGTCACTCAAAAGGCTCATTAACCCTTCTGACCAACCACCAGTCACAGTCAGAAAAACATCCCATCACACTGGCTAGTCCTTACACGGACAACATAGGCCAACGCCCACACAAGTGACAGTAAACTGAAACACTCGAGAAAATGTGGTCTGTCTAATAATTTGAAAGACATTTGTTTATTCGTAGCTGGTAAAGGGGACTGACTGTATGAGCTTAAATAAAAAGAAAATGTGATGCAGTGTACATAGTAGAAATTACTTTTTTATTTCTATACACAGTAACTAATATATGCAAGCTATGGCATATAATTATTCAGAAATCTGAAAAAGAAGGAACGTGGCTGTGTAAGGCATTGCTAAAGCCCTGATTAACTGAATAACAAAATTCTGCCTTTACACCCATTGTAGGTTATACTAAAATATATATCCCAGATACATCACATTTGAATCTTTGAATCAATGTGCTATTTACTTTGCATAGAAGTACGTTTTATAAATTGAAACGAGAGCGGTGATGCATTTTGGAGCGTCTTTGTGTGGCTGTTTTTCAGACCACTAGTCTTAATCTACTGGGTTGATCTCCCGATTCCCGCAGGATTATAAAATGTCTGCAAACCTCCAAATATTTGAGGCAATCAACAGCTCAACACGCATTTGGCGTTAGAATGCAAGAATGTGAAAACACAAACGAACAGATAAAAAGGAGCGAACTATGAAGAGAAATAAGTGGATCGGAGCCGTGCCCATTTTGGGGGTGTAAAATATGGAGAACTGTGGATCATTGGGGGAGCTGCTCTGCCTGGGGGAACAGATGAAGGGAGGACACTCTGCCAAGATCTCTCCACTGGAGGGGGAGCTGAGGGACTGGAGCACTATGGGAGAAAGACTGTGCGCCATGCATGCTGCTCTCCTCAATCTCAGTCTCACACGCCTGCATTGACACGTCCCCGGCTCTCTGCAGCAGAGGGAAATTGCTGCTGACAGGGCCGTGCAAACTTTCACAGCCATTTAGAAAGACTTCCTCCCACACTTTTGTCACAGGCATTTATTGCACAAGATACATGATATGAAAAATGATCATTTTTGAACTTGGCATCTTTTTCCCCCACTTCACAGAGATAGGCTTAAAGACCATTCACAATTTTTCAGCCTTGCCATCATCTACAGTGCAGATGTAAACACTGAAGGTGCCAAGTGAGGTCCTGAGATTATTGAGTAGGGGGGAAAAATCCAATAACGTGTTGTCCGTGTCTACGCTACCAAAACACGAGGTTGTTTTGAGATCATATTTGTTGTCTCACTGTACCTGTATGTCCACGACCAGCCAATGCCTCCAGTAAGCAGACGTGGGATTGGTGCGACTTGGGGCATCAGGATCAACCATCACCAGCGTGTACATCATATTCTGCAAGTAGGACAAGGTTGACATGTAATTCATGTAATGTAGACTCAGTGGTTTACTAGAGTAGCCCACACCATGATTGGCCCCCAGGCATTCCACGAGTGCCAGTTCCAGTGATACAAGAACAGGTACCTGATCCCATTCAGTTTCTAAATGCAGATATGCTATTTTGTGCATCCCATTGCCCAAGGCGTCACAGCCATCTCTGCTAGCTCAGCTAACAATACTACAGATGCTTCACTCTTAAGATTTTGTTGGCTTCATATTATTGTCCTGTAAGTTTTTCCTGCAAAGTGTCTATTTTATTTAGGGTTGCAAGTTTTTAAATTGCAAATACAAAGAAAGAAATTTTGCTACAAGTGTAGGATTGTAATATGTCACTCTGGTACATAATTGCTGCAGCTTTGTATCAGTTACGCATAAAACAAACAACAAAAGCGTTCCAAAAAAACAAAACCTAAAACTAAATAAAACTGGTGTGTAAAAGCTGTACTGTGCATCGTCTGTACTGGCTGCACATAATTATTTTCATTTTGAAATGAATCTGTTATCTGATTATTTTAGGTCTGATTTATTTATTAAAGGGTAAAATATTCCAATCATAATTTTTCAGAACTGACTGTGACAGTTCAGGCTTCATCTTTCTCCCAATGCAAAACATCACTGGTAATTTCCACTTGATGCAGCCCTCAATTTTAGAACCAAACATCCACATCCTCTAAATCACAAGTTGGTGTTTTGGTCTACATACTGACCAGGGTTCAATTCCAGATTATGCTACCTGTTTGTGCCCTCAGAAAAGACACCTATCCGCAGTGTCTCAGTCCACCTAGCTCCAAATGGGTACCAACCTTGGCTGGGGACGTAACCTGTGTCACAGTGGCAGAAAAGGAGAAAATTCTCAGGTATAAGATGCTGGAACAAATCAAAATTTAACTTTTTCAAAATGGCAAATAATTACCTTTTTTTTTTTTTTTTTTTTTTTTTTTTACTTGTTTGGCTGATCCTGCTACTTATATACTGCATTGGTATCTATGGCTAAAAGCTGGAACCATCTTCACATGTGATGAAGGTGCACTGATTTGAATAAGGAGGTGGGCCTGGGACTCAGAAAACTAGCCGCTATTTGGCACTCGAACTGTTGATAGCCACTATGAGGAGGTCAGTTACGCTAAAGCTAACTGTAGAGTGAATTAGTTTTTTTTAAATAGACAAACATGCACATGTTTAGCTTGGCAATGAAGTGGCCTTTGAACCTCGGCACTTCTAATGACATTTTCATCTGTTCAAGGTTGACAAAAAGTTTATTCTGAATTCACAGTGCTTTCTACAATGACATCAATTAGCCCATTAGCCTCTGCTTGCTAACATAGTGAATGCATTATAAATAACGCGCTAATTAACCATGTTTCAAAAAGCAATGTGACTAATGGCACTTCTATACATTTTTTTTTTCTTCTTCATGATGCACTTTTGGATAGATGCATCTAATACTTCAGTATGACATGTAGTCCATAAAACATGGTAATGATGTATTCAAAGATTTCAAGATTATTTTCTGGGCATTGAATAATTGTTTCAGATCAATTCTGAAGCCTTGCTAATCAGCAACTGCAATACATTTTTTGTAAGACAAGCGTACAGCTCATCCAGTTTTGCAGTATTTCATTCCTTAAACCTATTCTCAGTGTGATGTCTATGAAGTGACAGCATTTTGGATTTGATATCAGATCCCCTTGCTAACATATTCACAGTAACTTTCTGCCACTTGCCCAGTATCTTTATACCCTTCAATCTGTCAATAGATAAAGTGAGAGAAAAAGCATCTTAACTAACACTTGATTGCAGTTATTGGATGGTGACTTGGCGGCTTAATTGCCAGAAAATTTTCATTCTGTCTGTCCCTAAAAGTTAGGGAATTATGAGAGCAGATTGAATTATTGCGAGAGCACATTTGTCATCCCTGGTCCTGTGCCCAAAATCTGCCAGACCATATGATGGGCTTAAAAAAAATGTTCACTTCCTCTACAAACACAGACATGATTCAAGGCTGTTTCTATCCATGATGTTCACTTACTGTATATGTAATTTAAACTAAAACAAGCCCTCAATGATATTAGTGGTAATACACATAAAACAGACGCAGTGTCTCCGAGGCTCTCTCAAACCACCTGCCAAACAACACTGTTTGTGCAGTGAAAATTTCAAATGAAAGACCTCCATGTAAACATAAACCTTGTATATATTTTTAAAAAATTGTGTTTTTGTATTATCAAGACGTTTTTAAAGGCCCTTAAAAATTATCCTAAGCTGATGTACTTGAATGAGATAAAGAAGTAGTCATGTATTTCTCTGCAGATGCTCATTTTCAGAAGGATTCTCTGCCTACCTGACAAGCGGTAATAAGCGTAAACAACTAAGCCTAATAATAGGATAATACTGTAGTCTCAGTGATAGCGCCTGCAGGTAACATCCAGACACACCAGCAACAATAGAGCCTCCTCCACAGCCTGTCAAAAGTGACTCTATATCAGTGACCCCCCCGGGCAGCTTACCAACCATGACCTGTTGCCTTCTCAGGAGTTGTAATCCTCATTTGTACATGTTTGCTACCAGGCAAAGACACTGTGATAATGTAGTTATACTAATATTGAAGTCAGACCCTGGTGCATTCAGAAATAGCACGGTTTCAAACAACAGCGAGCGCGCGCGCACGCACACGCACACACACACGCGCACTAAAAAGCAATTTAAGCATTTAAGTTACAAATGACCTCCAGACATAATTATCACTAAAAGAAATGACAGTTTATTGGATTTTTTTCACGAAAGTTAGCGGGGATGACTTTATACTCTATAGAATGGGATTTCCATAAGCCAAATTTAGACCATTAAGAAGATTTCACATGCATTTCTGCCTGTAAAAACAATCTATTTTTGATGGGCAATGAGTCTCAGTGATTTGCGCACATATTTAGTGCTTGAAGTTCTACCTGTAAGAATCCGTCTGGTCCAGCTGGCACAGGCAGCCAATGATACAAGAGGCTCCCTCCGTGCCTGCACTTCACACATTGTGGCATGTATCCTTCTCTCGAAGAATTTTTTTTTCCTTCCATCTGTCAAAATCCACATTAATTATGCACAAATATGTGCGAAAGACTCCAGGGAAAAACAGATGCATATTCTGCCATCTGAAATAATTTATCAGGGACAAACTAAACATATATGAAAACATGATTTAGCAGTGTTCATTCTGGCATTTGACTATACTGTAAGCAAGAATTATTTTGAATAGTCCATAAAAATGTCAGAAATTAGTGTCCCTCACCCTACCCCCCTTAAAAAAAACAAAAAAACAAACTGTTCCAAAGCCCAAAGTTCCCCTGCAATATGATTCCACAGTTGTATATAATTCTCGTTTTACATTTTACTTTGTCCACATTTCATTTTATTTTACTTTATCTTATGTTTATTTAGTTGTACATACTGTATACTCTGAACAATTTATTGTTAAATTTTACGAGGGCTGTCAATAAAGTATAGGTCCTTTTTATTTTTTTCAAAAACTATATGGATTTCATTCATATGTTTTTACGTCAGACATGCTTGAACCCTCGTGCGCATGCGTGAGTTTTTCCACGCCTGTCGGTGACGTCATTCGCCTGTGAGCACTCCTTGTGGCAGGAGTCGTCCAGCCCCTCGTCGGAATTCCTTTGTCTGAGAAGTTGCTGAGAGACTGGCGCTTTGTTTGATCAAACTTTTTTCTAAACCTGTGAGACACATCGAAGTGGACACGGTTCGAAAAATTAAGCTGGTTTTCAGTGAAAATTTTAACGGCTGATGAGAGATTTTGAGGTGATACTGTCGCTTTAAGGACTTCCCACGGTGCGAGACGTCACGCAGCGCTCTCAGGCGCCATCGTCAGCCTGTTTCAAGCTGAAAACCTCCACATTTCAGGCTCTATTGATCCAGGACGTCGTGAGAGAACAGAGAAGTTTCAGAAGAAGTCGGTTTCAGCATTTTATCCGGATATTCCACTGTTAAAGGAGATTTTTTTAATGAAAGACGTGCGGACGGGTCCGCGCGTCGGGACGCAGCCGACGCGGTGCGGCGGCACAGGAGAAACACCTCCGTGTTGATAACCATTTGTAAAATCCAGGCGGCTTTTGATGGCTTTCAGTGGAGTGAGTATATGAGAAATTGTTTAACAGCTGGACATGTTCCAACTTGTCCTTAAGGCTTCCAACAGAGGTGTTTGTCCTGTGGCGGAGCATCGCGGCGGCTGCGACCCGACGCTGCAATCCGTCCGCACGTCTTTCATTAAAAAAATCTCCTTTAACAGTGGAATATCCGGATAAAATGCTGAAACCGATTTCTTCTGAAACTTCTCTGTTCTCTCACGACGTCCTGGATCAATAGAGCCTGAAATGTGGAGGTTTTCAGCTTGAAACAGGCTGACGACGGCGCCTGGGAGCGCTGCGCGACGTCTCGCACCATGGGAAGTCTTTAAAGCGACAGTATCACCTCAAAATCTCTCATCAGCCGTTAAAATTTTCACTGAAAACCAGCTTAATTTTTCGAACCGTGTCCACTTCGATGTGTCTCACAGGTTTAGAAAAAATTTTGATCAAACAAAGCGCCAGTCTCTCAGCAACTTCTCAGACAAAGGAATTCCGACGAGGGGCTGGATGACTCCTCCCACAAGGAGTGCTCACAGGCGAATGACGTCACCGACAGGCGTGGAAAAACTCACGCATGCGCACGAGGGTTCAAGCATGTCTGACGTAAAAACATATGAATGAAATCCATATAGTTTTTGAAAAAAATAAAAAGGACCTATACTTTATTGACAGACCTCGTATTATCTTTTATTTGGCTAAAAATTACTCGCACCACGGAAAGCACCTTTTTGGAGCTGCACTCAAATCTCATTGCAATGCAAATTACAATGACAATAAAGGCGATACTGATTCTGAAAGACAGATTCACATTTCTTTTGTAAAATCCAGTGGATTTAAGTAGTTTTCAGTCAAAAACACTTCATCAGATTTAGCCAGTTTAGATCCTATTTAACATGTTTCCCATTCCCATCTTGTTCACACCATTAAAAAACAAATAATACAGACATCCAAACCCTACACAAAGTGGCTTAAAAGCACAAAACCATTTGAACCTTAGTGAACATCTACAAAATCTTGAATAGTATAAATAAACAGACACACCTTCATAATTGTTAATATTTTATTCTTGATAGTACTTTTGAAATTTCACCAAATCTCCCAGTCATGCTGGATGATTTTCTTTCATTTGAAGGTCATCTGCTCGCTCTGACATACAGTTAAATGGTAGCTAAAAATGTCATAATAACCTGAAAACTCACAGCAGAAGTCAAGCATGAGTAGGTGTCAGCTCAAGACCAAAGAGCACCAATAGGCCATTGTTAGGAGGGGATCTGAAGACCTTGGAGGTGCAGACTGGAGGCGAGAGGAGATTAAGCCTAAATTCTTTTGGGATTAACCTCCCACTGCCTGCCATGGTCACAGCAAAATAACCCAGAGATACCACAGCAGAAGTAAAAACTGCAGCCAATGAGATATAACAGTACTGGTCAGCAGTAGACACCTATCCTCCTGAAGTGGAGGACAGGTGACGGGAAAATGTACCGTCAATTTAGATTTCAGACTACAGAATTAGCCTAACTGGAGTGCTTGGAGAAAACTCGCACAACACAAAGAGAAAATGCAAAGTCCACAAGGAAAGGCCTCAGCTAAAAATCAAACCCTGGACCTTCTTATTGCGAGGCAGTAGTGTGAACCACCGCAGCACTGCAAATATAAAAGTATCCTCAAAATTTAAGACGGCAAAGAACAAAAAGAGGAGAAGACTGCCACCTCCAAGGATGCAAACTACTGGTTTACCTTTGAGTGAACTCTGCTGGGGATGAGAAACAGAGATGCCTAATTGCTGCTCTCACATAGAGCTGCCTGGGTTATTGAGCCTAACTCTGCTAACTGATGACACCACAGAGGGCGAGACAGAGTTGGAGAGGGGGAGGGAAGAAAAACAGGCCCCTGTGTGAGTTTAAAAGTTCAGACTTTATCCCTGACCCAACACCGCACAGTGTCATCCATGCGGCTGCCTATTAATATACTCATTGCTTTATCCTCCCAGTTCTTCACCTCCTGCAGCCTCTGCACACAGAAGCAACGTTTCATTAAATGGTCAACTGTGCTCACTGCTCGACCCAGGGCAAGGCAAGGCATCGATCTCAAGGCCTTCTTTAAAAAGTAAAAACACTTGAACTCGCTTGGCAATTAACAGATATCTACGTTGTGATTAAGAGACGGTTACAGCTTAAACATCGAGCGCAGCTTAGAGTGAGGTTGAAACATTGATCTGGAAATACAGAAAAGAATCCAAGAGCATGCATCAGAGCACATACTTATACATCCAGAATAAAATGTTTTGCACTGTTATGTCACAATAAAAATATTGTGTGTGTGTGTGTGTGTGTTGCAAATGCTGAAAAGACCATGCCGGCTATCATGTACCACCACTTGATGGAGCAGGGAGGAAGGAGAGCTTTGTGGTGGGAGCAGATGTTCCAGGACCGGAATAATCCATTGGAGATGTTTACAGATGCCGAGCTTCAACAGCGATACTGCTTCCATCCATCTACAATCCTCTTCATCATGGACATGATAGCTCCAGCCATCAACCACCAAACGAGGAGGAACAACGCCCTGCCAGCCCTTCTTCAGGTTTTGATTGTACTGAGGTTTTACGCCTGTGGGACCTTTCAGCAGGTTATCAGGGACACCATCCATGTCTCCAAGTCAACCGTGCGCAGAAACGTGAGGGATGTTAGTTCGGCACTTATCCTGCACATTGGGTGATTTGTCCAGCTACCTATTGAGGGACACTGTGATCTCATCCCAAGCCTGTCTTTTGGCAGCTCGGGCTGATGTTGTTCCTTTGGAACACTCAAGACCACCTCTGTCTCACTCGTATTCCTCTAACAAGAGCTTCCTCCGCTTTGAAGAAAGTAGGGCCTTGGACTGAGTTCTCTGGTGTGGAGGACTCAGTCATGGTTGTAGCAGATGACCAACAAAACTATTGCACATTGGAGGTGTTTCTTGGCAATGGCACTCGCGAGGCCACTTACGCCCTTGAAAATCATCGACTATCGTTAGACAGCTAATCTACAAGTTTATCTGTCGATGCAAAACAGAGATGAGACAGCTAATGTTGGGCGACTAACCTTAGTCGACTAAGTAAGTTTAGTAGACTAAAAGTTTAGATTGCTTTGCTTCATAGATAATTGGCAAAGCTTCTGGGGAAAACCTGGTCTTGTTAGGAGAGACGGCATCCATCTCACTTTGGATGGAGCAGCTCTCATTTCTAGAAATCTGGCCAATTTTCTTAAATCCTCCAAACCGTGACTATCCAGGGTTGGGACCAGGAAGCACAGTTGTAGTCTTACACACCTCTCTGCAGCTTCTCTCCCCCTGCCATCCCCTCATTACCCCATCCCCGTAGAGATGGTGCCTGCTCCCAGACCACCAATAATCAGCAAAAATCTATTTAAGCATAAAAATTCAAAAAGAAAAAATAATATAGCACCTTCAACTGCACCACAGACTAAAACAGTTAAATGTGGTCTATTAAACATTAGGTCTCTCTCTTCTAAGTCCCTGTTAGTAAATGATATAATAATTGATCAACATATTGATTTATTCTGCCTTACAGAAACCTGGTTACAGCAGGATGAATATGTTAGTTTAAATGAGTCAACACCCCCGAGTCACACTAACTGCCAGAACGCTCGTAGCACGGGCCGAGGCGGAGGATTAGCAGCAATCTTCCATTCCAGCTTATTAATTAATCAAAAACCCAGACAGAGCTTTAATTCATTTGAAAGCTTGACTCTTAGTCTTGTCCATCCAAATTGGAAGTCCCAAAAACCAGTTTTATTTGTTGTTATCTATCGTCCTCCTGGTCGTTATTGTGAGTTTCTCTGTGAATTTTCAGAACTTTTGTCTGACTTAGTGCTTAGCTCAGATAAGATAAGTATAGTGGGCGATTTTAACATCCACACAGATGCTGAGAATGACAGCCTCAACACTGCATTTAATCTATTATTAGACTCAATTGGCTTTGCTCAAAATGTAAATGAGTCCACCCACCACTTTAATCATATCTTAGATCTTGTTCTGACTTATGGTACGGTAAGGTTCTGTGCTAGGACCAATTTTATTCACTTTATACATGCTTCCCTTAGGCAGTATTATTAGATGGCATTGCTTAAATTTTCATTGTTACGCAGATGATACCCAGCTTTATCTATCCATGAAGCCAGAGGACACACACCAATTAGCTAAACTGCAGGATTGTCTTACAGACATAAGGACATGGATGACCTCTAATTTCCTGCTTTTAAACTCAGATAAAACTGAAGTTATTGTACTTGGCCCCACAAATCTTAGAAACATGGTGTCTAACCAGATCCTTACTCTGGATGGCATTACCCTGACCTCTAGTAATACTGTGAGAAATCTTGGAGTCATTTTTGATCAGGATATGTCATTCAAAGCGCATATTAAACAAATATGTAAGACTGCTTTTTTGCATTTACGCAATATCTCAAATTAGAAAGGTCTTGTCTCAGAGTGATGCTGAAAAACTAATTCATGCATTTATTTCCTCTAGGCTGGACTATTGTAATTCATTATTATCAGGTTGTCCTAAAAGTTCCCTGAAAAGCCTTCAGTTAATTCAAAATGCTGCAGCTAGAGTACTGACGAGGACTAGAAGGAGAGAGCATATCTCACCCATATTGGCCTCTCTTCATTGGCTTCCTGTTCATTCTAGAATAGAATTTCAAATTCTTCTTCTTACTTATAAGGTTTTGAATAATCAGGTCCCATCTTATCTTAGGGACCTCATAGTACCATATCACCCCAATAGAGCGCTTCGCTCTCAGACTGCAGGCTTACTTGTAGTTCCTAGGGTTTGTAAGAGTAGAATGGGAGGCAGAGCCTTCAGCTTTCAGGCTCCTCTCCTGTGGAACCAGCTACCAAATTCGGATCAGGGAGACAGACACCCTCTCTACTTTTAAGATTAGGCTTAAAACTTTCCTTTTTGCTAAAGCTTATAGTTAGGGCTGGATCGGGTGACCCTGAACCATCCCTTAGTTATGCTGCTATAGACTTAGACTGCTGGGGGGTTCCCATGATGCACTGAGTGTTTCTTTCTCTTTTTGCTCTGTATGCACCACTCTGCATTTAATCATTAGTGATTGATCTCTGCTCCCCTCCACAGCATGTCTTTTTCCTGGTTCTCTCCCTCAGCCCCAACCAGTCCCAGCAGAAGACTGCCCCTCCCTGAGCCTGGTTCTGCTGGAGGTTTCTTCCTTTTAGGGGGGGGGGGGGGTTTCCTTCCCACTGTCGCCGAGTGCTTGCTCACAGGGGGTCGTTTTGACCATTGGGGCAAGCACCTTGGGGCAACTGTTTGTTGTGATTTGGCGCTATATAAATAAAATTGATTGATTGATTGATTGAAACCGGGTTTCACCTTTTCATACAGTTCCTGTCCCAAAATCTCACGGTACTGATTCCAGTCCAGGGTCACATATCAAAAAATTTAATAAAAATCAATTATTATAATGCTCTAGTCCACTTTTTTAATGTCTACAATATTGGAGCCACAATATTTAATGATGTTCATTTCAAGAGAGGACTAGAACAGGACTATAAACTAAACAGGACTAGAAAGAAAAAAATATCAGAAGATGCCACAATTTACATGTTTCTGCAGTCACAGAGTATTTATAAAAAAGGATGAGCAGATTATTATGTATTTTCACAAAAAATATACAGAGCAAAATATGCGGATTTTGCTTAGGATAAAGCAAACGGGCTTGCTGTAGAAGTGCGATAGCACTGAGAGAAGCAGAAAGGTGAATTAGGGGGAAGGTAAACTGTGGTACATAGCTCTTCTGTAAGGGTTCATCCAAGTGGCGGTGAGGTCAGAGGTCAGTCAGGCAGCAGTAATTGAATCCTGTCCATGGAATTGGCGCAACAGACCCAAAAATGAGATGGAGATAGAAGGAGGAGCAGAGGCCTCATTGTGAGAACTTCACTATGGCGCTCACCTGTAAGGTCAAATGCCTTTTAGGTGAGGTGGTCCTCATTAAAAATGGCCCCCACCTCACACACAGAAGCTTTGAAACCTTGTTCTTCCTCACTGTAAGTAGCACAACGAAAGCACATTCACTGGTGGTCACAAAGGGCAACAAACAACCTGACTAAGAGACATTTTTCAGAGAAAAATAGCAACTGCCAACAAAGATTATGACATATTTCTGTAAACTCTTGAATAATGTATATATCATAATGTTACTAAAATTCTAAAAAGGCTGGGTTATGACTAAAGGGACTGTAGATAATACAAGAAAGTATGAGGAAATATGTGATCATGTATATCATCATGTTTTTCACTGCTCTTCTAGTTCTACAAATAACTGTTTTCTCCCAATTTTGGACAACAGTCATCTCTGTACTGTAGTCCATGTCACTACTGACCCTTCTTTAAGCCTGGTGAGTGTGGCACACAGACATGCAACCTCTACGACACACCAACAATTCCACCAATGTAAACAATGAGGAGGCATTCAAATCAGATGCCCAAATGACCACAGCTGGCTTCTGATGAGACACTTGTGGATGTCAGAGGTCTTTACTTTGGCAGCACAGTTACTGGTTTAAAAAAAAAAAAATCTATTCACGTCCAAATCGCGATTCTTATTTATTACGATTCTGAATCGATCCAAAATGTCCAAGAATCGATTTTTATAAAGCATTTTTTAAACATTTTGTTGCTTACTCGCTGTGTGTACTGTTTGTCAGGCAACGGCCTCCGTGCTACAGCATCCCCACAAGGGCAGGGTCCGGTGTGCTTCAAACATTCGTGAGCTGCAGCTTAGCATGGCGGACGAAGAGCTAATTCAGCCAGCACCGTCTTTGCTGAAGGCAAATGTTTGGCCGCATTCTGGATTTTATTATTTGCTGCATAATAAGGAGCTTGACATGACTTATGCAGTGTGCAAAATCTGCAAAATGAAAGTGAAGTACTTCAGAAACACAAATCCGCAAGCCCACATGCTACGCCATCACCCGGAGCTAAAAGAGGGGAGCAGCGGTCTCTGCCGACTACTGACCAGCACTTCGCTAAACTGCCAGCCAACTCTGAACGAGCAAAGGAGATAAGTAAATTTACATCTAGAATCACTTGATTAACCTTGTAAAGCTGCATTTTCTTAAACATAAACATTTTTTAAGTAATATAACTATTTCTCAGAGCTCTTTGAATCGAAAATCGATTCTGAATCGAATCGTCACCCCAAGAATCGGAATTGAATTGAATCATGAGTTGTTGTACCATTCACATCCCTACTGGTTAGCACTCATGTCTCACAGCCAGAAAGTCATGGGGTCAATTCCAAAGCAGAGTTCCTTTCTCCACAAAGTTTGTGGAACAGCTCCATATCTCGAGACACTGACCAAGGCAATGACTCGAGATATGGAGCTGGTGCACATGTTCCAAACTGTACTTGTCAAACAATGTAGTGGTTGGCCTGTATTTGCAGAGGACACATCTCTGTGAGTGTGCTTCACCCTGTTTATATGAGTTAGGCCAACCTCCCTGAACATGAAACTTCATCTGTTCAGTCACTACCTAAAGTTCATGACCATAAGTGAGGGATGAATCATAAATTGCAAGCTTTGTGTTTTGACTCAGCACCACTTTTCCTTGTTCTTAAAAAAGACCTGAAGCTAATGAAACTCCCTCACACAGGGCAGTAATGCAATCTAAGTCTGGAGGTGATGTATCGAGGTGCTTGTCACTGGATATCATGAAGCCATCAAAAATGGCAGATCAAACAAAAAGCAGCAGCAATACAGTCCTGAGGCCACTATTACAGACAGCCTGATTTTCTACAGGTTTGCATGTTAGAACATATGTAAACACCATAGCACTTGCAAAAAACTGCATAGTGATTTACTAAGGGCCCCTTCACACATAGTGCGAATTTTTGGTCGATTTGCGCATAAAGTCCGCATGAATCGCATGCAAAACGTGTAAAATCGTAGCTGCTTCTAATGCCTCATACACCTGTTGCTACAACTATTTGCACACACCAGCAGCTGAAAGAGTGTGTGCTGTGCAAATCCATCGAACCCTCTCGCATCAGGTATCGGCCAAATTCCAGACCCAGTCACACGGCACATGGCAATTCCTGAACAAAGGGACAAAAGTAAAAAAGTCACAATTCATTGAGAAAAGGTGGATGAAAGAGCTTTATCACCGAATAGCCTGCAAAGCAAGAGCGCAAAAGGGATGAAAGAGAAACTAAACGAAACTGAGGCTAACGCTGATCTTGACACTTTAAACAAAATGCGCCTGGAGCCACAGCTGGAGCAGTGTGTCTCTGCAACTCTGAGTTCCAAGACTCGGCACTGGGACGGAGCTCATAGCGCCTGAGTCCTGGGGAAACTGCAAACAGAAGCTGTGGAGATCTGTGTGCACGTCGGTGGGACCACCTGCTCTGGTTCCTCGTCCAGAACAAAAGAAAGATCATCTCCATCATCAGAATCCTCACTGTCTGACAACACGCTGCGCGCTACATCTTACTCCAATTAAAAAAAAAAAAAAACTCTGGTGTGCCGTGGTCACTGCTCTATCACTGTATTACGTTACTAAGCCATATATATTGATTTATAACAGAAAACTGTCAAAAGGGGGAATAAATATAAGTGTAAAGATGATTGAGTATATCAGAGCAGTAAATTGATCAGTCCGTGTGAACACGCATTCACTCCCCGTGTGTAGTTATTTCCACCAGCTGCAGCTGATCCACAATGTGAATTCTGCCTTCCAGAACAGCTCTTTATATAATCAGTTGAATCATTTACCTGTTGCCACAGGTACATAAGAGCTGGATTGTCATTCCTACACTCATATTGTTATATTAAATAAAAAATAATAAGCGCACGCAGGAGCTGCTGTGGTCGCTGACGCTGCATTCAAGTACCGTCGGAAATTACACAACTTTTTTGTTGTTTCAAATTCAGCAGTTGCTTGTGGCAAAATAATTAATTGTATCCACACAAAAGATTACTTCTGGCCTATGTAAGGTGCCTGAGCCCAATGAAGCTGACCCCCACCCAGATAAAAAAAAAAATCCAAGCAAACAGGTGCCTGTAATTTCCAACGATACATGAACGCAGTGGCAGATGCAGCGCTCACAAACCGGCTTCTGCACTGTATGAAAACAGTCAGCTGGTCGAACGAAGCCAAACTAAACGCTAACATTACAAAAACTAAGCAAATGATAAAAAAAAACATTAAGAACAGCAGCAAAATGAAATACTGACAAATTGAGGTTTTCGTTGCCCTTCGTTCAAATTTTTCAACAGTTTAAAAATCCTGACGAAGCACCAGCTGCAGGAACGAAGCTGAGCGAAGGTTAAACGATGCCAACGAAAGTCAATGAAATTCCAGATTTCTTGATTCATTTGGGCTTTGTTGCCCTTCGTTAAGTGCCGTATGACTAGGCCATAACACCGCTCACTTGGCACTCAGAAAATGTATGGCCATTCGCGCTGTTAACACAACAGTTGACAATTACTGTCAAGGTGGTTGTGAAATTTGTCTAAGTACCCCACGACTGTGAAGTTGTCACAACACATCTGTGCATGTGGTTTGCCTCCCCCTCGCAGGTGATTACATTCTGTTACAAGACAGTGATTGTAGCACAGTGGTAAAGTTTCCATCTGGTAATCAGAGCATGCAGATTCGAATCCCATAGCATTTTTATTTTTTTTATTTAACCAGGGTTATTTAACTGTGGGTTTCTGTATTGCGTCCCTTTTATGTATTATTTATATCAACCTAGTGATATTCACTAATTATACAGCTGGTTTTTATTTTATTTTCCTCCACATCAGTGGCACAATGTGGTGCAACGGGTCCCATGGAACACAGCGCATGCAGCTGCAGCTGCTCACACTGTGTTCCTGCTCCGAAAGACAACGTTGTGTGCATGAACCGTCGCACCGGGATCGTGCATGCCTGCCCATTGGCACAATGTTTCATGGTTCGCTCATACAAGCTGTTTTGCCTTGAGTTGCCCTGAGTTGTACATATTCACATTATGTGTGAAGGGGCCCTAAGAGAGTGCACTGATGATGGTATCTTTAAAATGTACAAAATAGCATATAATCTCCAGTTATTTTTTCTTCATGAATGTAAAATGTGGTGTTTGTAAACCCTAGTGCACAAAATTGTGGGAGAGAGCATGCAAATAGGTGAGGTTTGCACCCACAACACGATTGATCAAGGTCAAAAGAAAGTTTAGTGGGTGCTGATACTATTTGTATTTTGCACATATGAAACATTGCTGTTAACTTATTGCGCTTGACAGCCCGCTGTTCCAGCAGCTAATATGCCGCCACCGCCCCCTCCTACACAGAATTAAAAAACAAATATTAACTACAAATGTCTGGCATATTTTAAGAATTAACAGTTTACTTCTTACTTGTTTCTTTAAGAATAAATGTCTTTATGCATAACAGATGGAACACAGAGACACATATCCAACTCTGTGTGGGACATCATAGCTATGTGTACAGCAGGCACAGCTTGTTAAAACACTCATGCGCTGGCTATTACACACACATGCCACAGCTATTTCAGACATTTAATTGTTGTTCCATCCATGATATTTAAACAAACTGGAGAACAATTATACTGTATTCTGCCTGTGGAACACAGAACTGTGTGCACAGTTGTCTGTGTGTGTTCCACTGGCAGATACAGTATGATTATTAACCAGTTCACTTAAATATCTTGTATGGAACAATAATATCTGAAATGGAAGTTTTGTTTGTTTGTTTGTTTTTTTATTGCAAGTGCATGAACACACTCTGTTATCTGACAAGGTTTGTGTGTAATTAATCACAAGGTGCATACCTGCAAGTGGCTGATTTTAATTTCATTTTGCTTTTACGGCCATTATTGTGCAAAATCCGCATTTACATATTGCTGTTTATGCCATGGTACCACACACTATCACTTGCATAATTAGTCTTTGTAAATCACCTGCAAAACTGTCTCCATCCCAAAGTGCAAAAGCCTGGAATGCATACGCAATTAGCACACATTGTATGGGTTCTTCAGAAATCAGGTCCAATATGTCTCACAGTTGTGCCTTGAGATTTTATCCATGAAAAGCTCAATGGCAAGGCCCGACACTCACGGAGTCTAACACACACCTACTGTAGAACTTAGACATTAGGGTTTGTGTATCTTATACAATTGAACACAGAACACAATGATTCATGACACAATCCTACAATTTTCCTTTTTTTTTTTTTTTTTTTTTTGGAAATTTCATGACACGCTAACTTTGGATATTGGTTTAACATATAGACTGTTATTGGCACACAAGATGAAAAGACAATACCAATCGTTCTGTTTCATTTTAATCACCTCACACACTGAGGGCTGCTCACTACCTCCAAACCTGCCTATTTTTAATCTCGGGCTCCCTCCTACACAGGAGTGGAGTGTGAAGTGCTTATAAATCCACACTTTGTGGAGCCACATGGACAACAGAAATGAAAGTGACATGTGGATACAAACCCATATACGGACAGTACATATATTGGAACAAGGGAATCACAGTTAAATATGACATCCAGGCTAACATAATTGCATAATCACATTAACACCTGTGTGTGAATGCACAATGTATTACAATGCTTAGAAATTTTAATCTAATTAGCACATGACAAGATATCACAAGGCAATGCAATACCACTCGTGGCCTTCAGATTCTGCCCTTAGAGTCAAGCTGTTGTATCTCATTGGCTAATAGTCAATTTATCACTTGAAATTACTTGAACAGAGCATGCTATTTGATCTCTACAAGGAAAAATTAACACATTTCTCTTAAACTCTGGAAATGTTTAATTGCAGCCCTGAACTCTTGTTTGTAAAGCCTTACTTCTGTGGAGCAATTTGGAACCGCTGTGCAGCCATGGCTAACAGTAAGATGGTTCACAGTCTGATTGAAGCTTGAGGGGGGTGAAGGAATTATTACCAGCCTAAGGAACCATTTCTGCATTTCTCTCAACATTGAAGACTTCTTTCATTGCACCATGCTTGCAAACACAGCCGTGCTCATGTTAAGCTTATTAGTCACCCTGGATGCGATCTTACTAGCTGAGGCTTTCAACACTTTCTAGTGGTGGCTTTACACGTATACACCTACTCACTACCATCAAACCATTTCTGCAAAGGCACAAGCTCGTGCACAGTAACTACCACTAACAGGTAGTCTGAACTAACGTGCAGCCAGGCTCTGTGCATCAGATCCAACTCATGCTAAATGAGGCAAGCAGGAAATATTTTTGTCATAGCTTGAGGCGAGAACACAACACAACACACAAACAGGGCAAATTACTGCAGTGGACTCATATCCATAATTACTCTGTCAAGCATGAGATATACTAAAAGCAAAAGATCACTCCGCTTACTATGAAACAAGGTCGCTCCAAAGCCATTGAAATGTATTTAGACTTCCATTCAGGCCAAATCCTCATGTTGACGGAGTTGTTTTTGACCACCTTTTATCAGCATCTTTGATAATAATTAATAACGCTTTAGACAAATCATCATATAAAAATCAACAATGTGCAGTCAGAGGTTGCTGTCATAGTTTGGGGGGTGAGGGAGAAAGGTTTTACAGCAAGACCTTCTTATGACCACTTATTTCAAACAATTTAACATTTCAAACTGTTAATACTGTAGTTTCCTTTTTAATGAAGCCACAGCTTGATGCTCAAATTATTCTTTCGTTAAAACTGAAGTTATTGTACTTGGCCCCACAAATCTTAGAAACATGGTGTCTAACCAGATCCTTACTCTGGATGGCATTACCCTGACCTCTAGTAATACTGTGAGAAATCTTGGAGTCATTTTTGATCAGGATATGTCATTCAATGCGCATATTAAACAAATATGTAGGACTGCTTTTTTGCATTTACGCAATATCTCTAAAATTAGAAAGGTCTTGTCTCAGAGTGATGCTGAAAAACTAATTCATGCATTTATTTCCTCTAGGCTGGAACTATTGTAATTCATTATTATCATGTTGTCCTAAAAGTTCCCTGAAAAGCCTTCAGTTAATTCAAAATGCTGCAGCTAGAGTACTAACGGGGACTAGAAGGAGAGAGCATATCTCACCCATATTGGCCTCTCTTCATTGGCTTCCTGTTAATTCTAGAATAGAATTTAAAATTCTTCTTCTTACTTATAAAGTTTTGAATAATCAGGACCCATCTTATCTTAGGGACCTCATAGTACCATATAACCCCAATAGAGCGCTTCGCTCTCAGACTGCAGGCTTACTTGTAGTTCCTAGGGTTTGTAAGAGTAGAATGGGAGGCAGAGCCTTCAGCTTTCAGGCTCCTCTCCTGTGGAACCAGCTCCCAATTCAGATCAGGGAGACAGAAACCCTCTCTACTTTTAAGATTAGGCTTAAAACTTTCCTTTTTGCTAAAGCTTATAGTTAGGGCTGGATCAGGTGACCCTGAACCATCCCTTAGTTATGCTGCTATAGACTTAGACTGCTGGGGGGGTTCCCATGATGCACTGAGTGTTTCTTTCTCCTTTTGCTCTGTATGCACCACTCTGCATTTAATCATTAGTGATTGATCTCTGTTCCCCTCCACAGCATGTCTTTTTCCTGGTTCTCTCCCTCAGCCCCAACCAGTCCCAGCAGAAGACTGCCCCTCCCTGAGCCTGGTTCTGCTGGAGGTTTCTTCCTGTTAAAAGGGAGTTTTTCCTTCCCACTGTCGCCAAGTGCTTGCTCACAGGGGGTCGTTTTGACCGTTGGGGTTTTTACGTAATTATTGTATGGCCTTGCCTTACAATATAAAGCGCCTTGGGGCAACTGTTTGTTGTGATTTGGCGCTATATAAATAAAATTGATTGATTGATTGGTTGACATCCATGACAACGGCCAAAAAATAACTTCACAGGATATTCTGAATTCAGTTAAATACACAAGCCCATGCTTGGCTGCAATTAAATGTGCGCAACCACTTAAAGCCCCAAGGGGCAACAGAAAAACACCATACAAGGAATAAATAATAAATGTGTATTTGTAAAATGTAATTTTTTTCATTTGTGGAAAAAAAATGCATTTGCAAAACCTAAAATTCTGTTTTTCTGATTCAGCTCAACAACCGTGTGACATAACCGAGCACCATTCACACTGCCATCCAGTAGATGGCAGTGTTCTATGCATTTTGACCCATGTATTGGAAGGCAGTGTGAATGGCACCCACCCAAATGTCACACGGTTGTTGTCATTTATTTGTAAAAACCAACACACACATTACAGTAACTTGGGTGTTGGTTTTTACATATAATAAATCAACCAATCAGTGATGAGTGGAGGCTTATTTTACCCATAATGCCTTTTTGCATCTGTGTGCTAATGTTCAAACATTCAGAATAAGTGCATTATTTTAAAATTAAAAGATATGTGTTACATTTTCACTTTGTAAAATTGACAGAGTTGACATTAATGTAGTTAAACTATCCAGATTAATTTGTTTTATAAATCAAAACCATAAGTCAAACCTGCTTTCCTTTTCATGACTTCTGCCTCACGTCTGGACCACTGCATGCTGTGAAAGTAAATGACTTTTGTTCTTTTCTTTTTGTAGCAACCTGGCAGCCTGGACCCTTCTGCTGGGGTAGAGTTTAGCTTAGCTCCTCTCAGCTGCCTGACTGCTGCAAAATACATAGCAGACAGGAACCAACATGTATGATTTTAGGGTTTACAGATGTTTTTCACCATTACTAACTATGCAAAAAAATTTTAGTGGACTAAATTAGCGGAACAAAATTTAGTGGACGCTAATTGGTCCGCTGATAGTTTTTGAAGTTATCTGAAAAGCTAATCTGCTAACAAAAAAGCCAGCTTTGCTAATTAGTGGTTAGTGGATTAGGGGAACTGTGCCCACCACTGGTCTGGAAAAGGGAGTAAAATTGTTATAACAGCTTTATTTCCATACATGCAAAATGCATTGGGAACACTGCAGATTCTATTCCAAATCACGTTACTTGCGTGACATTGATTTAGCTTCTGCGGACTCTGGCGGACCTCAGCTCTGACCGACCTTAATCAACATTCAACTCTTTGTCAGCAAATGCGGGGAAGTTGTCAGAGTCTGAATGCACTATAAGGATTATTGTTAACACAAACCATCACTTTTCTAGCCAGTTTTCTTTAGATGAGTCAGGGGATTGACACACAAGCATTTCCAGTGGTGGACACAGTTCTGCTAGTCTGCTAACTGCTAATTAGCATAGCTAACATTTTCGTTAGCAGATTAGCTTTTCAGATAACTTTGAAATCCATAAGCAAACCAATTAGTTGCTGCTAAATTTAGTTCCACTAACATTTTTTTTTTGGCTGGTAAAGTGAGTAAATTAAACAGTCAAAAACATTTGTAAACCAAAAAAATCATACATGTTAGTCCTATTTATGAATGCAGAGAGCTAGCTAACACTTTTGTTTCACAGGTCAAAGCACAAAAGTGCTTTAAAGAAGACAAGAAGTTACACTGTGGACAAAAATGGTATGTAAGCAGCTCAAAAGTCAGCATTTTTATTTATTTATTTTTTGTGCATTTGTTGGTGTTGGGAACTCAATACAGGTGAGCCGTAGCTCCATTGATGGTGTGTAATATAGCGATAAACTGTCACTTCTAATGCTGTGATTACCTGATTTTGATAAAGATGATATTGTTTGGGGTTTTATTTTTCATTTGTTCGTTTTGAGTTTGTGATAGCCTTTGAATTTACCCAGCAAACCCCTGTGGTGCTTAAAGTCAAAAATGGCTTATCAGTAGCCGACAGTGTACTTTTAGTATCAATACTAAAAGTTAGTGGTTAGCGGTAACTTTTCAGATAGCGGTTTAATGGTTATCGAAGCTAACTTTTCGGTTAGCTGTGCCCATGACTGAGCATTTCCAACTCATTTAATATGCCTTGGGCTTCACTTACATTAATCAGTAAGAAATACAAACTGTATGATACTGCATACGCAGCAGACAGTTCTCAAAAACTATGTAACTACGAAAGAAGGAGATTAATGAGGAAAGCCACCAAAACACCCGTCACAACCCTGAAGGAGCTATAGGCTTTTGTGGATGTCAGCAGAAGATTACACAGATCAAATCTAAAAGGCTACTATGTGCCTTGTGGAAAGCTGTAACTCAAATTTCACTTTGTTTTAAGAATATCAAATGTACAATGTAAGAGAGGTTTACCAACTGTTCTAAAAAAAAAAAACATCAGTCCAGTCATAACAATTTTAAAATGTTTATAATGCTTATGTGAGCCAATTCTGTTTGTATTCATGATAAGCACATTAAAAAAGCACTATTTTCTTAATATAATTGCAGTCATGTGTTTCTTAGATTTAAGAATGTATATAAAGTCTGTATTATTAGCTTATTTATAATGCAATCAAATAAAAATAAAAACAATGCCATTAAGGTTATACATCCCTAGAAACAATAAAGCAGCAGAAAATGATGAGATGTGTGCTGCCATGAAGGGATCTTTAGTTGTAAGCACTGCGACACCCATTCCTATTTGGCCATCAGAGCTGTTAAAGGTGTCAGGACTGTTCACAGGCACTGTGTGTTTCACCAGCCAAGATGGCTTCCACATTTTTTCTATCATGATTAATTATGGTTTCTGATGGTAGTACAGTGAGAAAGTGTAAATTATTCCCACATTTTCTTGTGCCCTCCGTTCAGTCACTGTTGTGTGGGAAGATGCTATTGACGCCATCCATGGATGGCGACCAAAAGGCAGCTACATGGGGTGGCAAACTCTAATGCTTATTAAGGGGAGGCAGTAGTGGTGGGGGATACTTGTCGTGTGGGCTGAACTTAGTCCAGACTGCCAGTTGACAGGGCCGGATTTTCCAGTATGGAAGAGTCTTGTTTCAGTGGGCGAAGTTGGGTGTTGGGAGACTGGGAGAGACGACTGCCCAGGGCTTGGAAGCTTGAAAGAGAATATTTCAAACAGACAACCACCGTCTGTGTTCCAGTGTCACCAGCCCACCCGTCTGACAATCAGGGCCATGTCCTCACACGCAGGCTGAGCAATTCCAGGGAGCACTCATAACACTTCTGAAGATGTGGCAATCTCAGACGTCAGTGCACTCTGAGGTCCCAGCAGCAGAGCTAACAATAAATGATGAACAGAACAAGGTATGCAATTCAAACAAGCACAACGCTCTTCTACACATAAGACGTTAAAAGCATCAGTAGCAAAGCTTGGTAGAATGCAATCACAATCCTGGGCTTTGCTTTGAATCCTTAACAAAATCCCCAATATGTCTTCTCAAAGAGACTCCACGCATACAAGACCTAAAATCCTTAGTTTTGGAGAGATGGCTGAAATAAAATAATTTGTCTGACAGATTGTTTTGTGTGCGATTATATATTTAGCGCTGTCAAGAGAGGACATCAGAGAGAATAGCACTTATATCACAATGCAGAAACTGTTATCAGAGGAGGTACAGGTTTATGGTTCAAGGGCTCGTCCATTCATGGAGAACAAGCTCAGCTGCTCTGCCTGACACACTGATAAAGACAGCACAAATAAAGCGGCTCCACAGCTCCATCTTTGCCTCTCCCTAAGGGAATAATATATCACCCATCTGGATGTGGCACATATTGAATCATTCCCAGCGTTGATGATTCATTTGAATAAATAAGGGTTTTTGTTTGTTTTTTATTTTGTCAACTTCAACCGATGCAGAAATGAGGAAATGTGAAGCAACATTGCTCAATCAATAAGGAAGGACAGGTGTTCATGTTCTAGAGGGCTACTAATCCTAATCTCCTTTCAAACAATTAATGTCTGCACCAATAATCTTCACATCTATAATGTCGCCATTCTTTTTTGACTGTCAACCACAGCCTTCCTAACTCTCACAGACCAAATCCAAGGGGATATGTAGCCCCAGGCATATGGTATTTTATCCTGGATTTGCATAGATTAATGTGCAGCAATCATTCAAGTGGTTCACGGAATAGTTGCAATTTTGACTTAAGATATGGCCAATCTTTGATTCTAGCCTGCACTATCAGGAAGATGTGTTCTCAAGATTTTTACTGTATAAATATATTTGATCAACAATAATAACAACAAAAAAGGTCGACTTGTTACCTGCAATGAATCTTAACATATATTCAGGGAAAAACATTATATGTGGAAGCTTTCCAATGAAAAACTTTCAATATCTTCAGCAAAAAGCTACGGAGATACACAGGATCAGCCTATCGGCAAATATGAAAAATGAGCAGCTTGTGCAATGAAAGGGTTATATCCGTATTCAAGCTAAAAGCCATATGCTAACATACACAGACACAAATCCTGTTGAGCTGAGCCGAGCACAGATACCCTACCAGCCCTCCAAGGCACAATTAGGATTTCACGGGGGGAAGAAATCTACATTCCTGCACACATGAAAAAAGTCCTTTCTCCTTCCCCACAACAATATCAACTTTTTACTCAAGGAAAAACCTGAAGCACCACTCGCTGAGATTTGGACAAAGAAATAAAAAACAAAACAATAACAAAAATCTAAAGTTAAGCTGCAGTTGTGCAATAAAAATATTTATGGTTTAGGAAAACATTGTCCTATGCTTCACAGTTTCAATGAATTTCTCCAGTTCTGTGCAACATAAAAAGAAGCGAACATGTGTACTTTGTTTGAAGCGGTTTCTGTGTGAAGCTGAGCTATGATGACTGACATTGTGGACAACCTCAGTGTATCAATTTAACACTTTGAATTTAATACCTTTCAGGTATCCATCCAAGCACGTAGACTGCAGATTGGTTTTCTGATGAGTGGTTTTGAAGCTCAAATAGTGTGGCTTTGGGTGTCGCTGTGTTGGCAGTGCTTACTCTGCCTTAGTCCTGGCTAATCCATAAATAGGAAAAGAGGTGCAGCATGGACACGACCCTGCATGACCTGGGTGGGACAAATGAAGCATGGATACACCTCCATCTCAGGAGTTACCGAAGATGCGAAAGCTCACATACCAACCTTCATTCTGGTGTTCTATTAAAATATATCTGCATATCAGACCCCACCCCTCAGCATTCCTCCACTCCGATTTTTTTTGTGGATGGGACGCTAGACCAATGCAGGTTACTTCCCCAGCTGAGGCCAGTACTGATTTACAGCAGTGTGAATTAGGTGTCGTAGACTGTCATCCATTTCACGTTATAGAATTCAGACAGCACTGGCACTAACGGGCCTCTAAGCTTATATAGGATGATTTATGTTAAAAAAAGATCCATTTTCAAAGTTATTTTGTTGTCCCCCCATATAAAGACAATAAAGACTATTGTATTGTAAAATGCGTAGATGTCCCTCAATAACTGGGCATGCAGTCTCATTTGAGGGCGAGTGCTAAAGGGGTAAATTATGACGCATATGACGTAATTTCTCTACTTCCGGGGACAGAAACACGGCACCGTCTGAGATTTTGGGCAAATTACACACAAACAAAATGAAAATACAAAGAAAAAGTGATGATGGACATGTGTTGGGGTTTGTTTATGACCCTGAGCTCATATGTGGAGGCGGTTGTGCAGGCGAGAGAACATAGCTTCTCTGGTTAGCTGTGTAGGCTAACACTTACAGGCACAATCTTTCACATTTGCCTTGTACACCATTTTCCTGTGTGAAGTTATGCTGTGTATACATTGCGCAACGGGAGTGGCTATCCCCATAAGTGGTCAAATCCCATGATATCACACAGGGTTCAAATGAGACTGCGCTGCCCTATTGCTTGAATTTTCTGAATGGTTTGTAAAGTCTTTAAGGGTTGCACTTTTAATATTTGTGGCATCATGCTCATAAGATGATTCATTCATTCATTTTCTGAACCGGCTTACATTTGCTTAGGGTCGGGAGGGAGGGGGCTGGAGCCTATCTCACTTGTCAATGTGCAAAAGACAGGATAAAGCCTGGATAGGCCGCCAGGGCCACATATACAAACAAACAGAGTCATGCCCTTACTGGTTTTATTGAACTTCTGTTTATTGTTGTGCATCAAACACCATAGCAAATTCCTTGTCAATAATGTTGATTCTGAGACAACATAGATTAAGTGTCTAGTCCAAGAATACAGACAGGTAGCATGACTGGGATTCAAACCCAGGTCCACATATTGGCAGGCTACACACTAAACTACATGCTCTACTTGCTCACAGTCTTATGAAGACAAGAAAATATATCTGTGACATGCTCACATGTCATTGGACCCAATCACTGTGATTTACTTTCCTAGATGATAGTGGATGCAAAAATGAGGTGTGAAGAGGATGCAAATCCATTTGGAATATATCAGAGTGCACATTGCTGTTGAAGCAGGGTGCAAAGGGTTTGGATTACACTGTTCATGAGTCAGTTATTCTGGTGAGTTAACAGATTAGGGACAACCTATCAGAGTACACAGGGGACAATTGAGGTGCAACAATACACTAGCTCCACAATAAGATATATATCACGGCACACCCATTATGATTCGATACATAATTATATCACTTTTCACACAAATTCTGTATAATCTCTGGTGAATATTTAACTTTACAGAAACAAATCTTGAAGTATAAATTATAACCCTTGATGTATAGTTTAAAAAGCATTAATGATTTTTCTGTAAGAGGTCATTATTTGTTCCATGCAGTAGTTGACTTTTCAAGGTATTACTCATTACAAAAAAGAAGATATGATTTGATACATTCCTCACTATACATTTAGTGAGGAATGTATAGTGAGGACAGCAGCCTCATTCCACTCCGAGTGGACAGCAGCCACTAAAGGTGCCTGAGGTGAAGTAGCAAAGCAGCAAGGTAAGATTTTGCAGTTTTCCCAAGTATAAAACTACTCGTTTGGGTGTATTCAATTAATATTCACCACATATTTTATGGAAAACGTAGGTGGGGGGTTGTGATGGTGGGCTTTTTTCCAATCATGAAGCAAATCACAGACACTGATGCCAAATCTGCATATCAGTGAGGTGCAACAGCCATGAAAATGGCTGCACATTTTTATCATATGTGTTACCCAAATCAATATATTTGTATGTGTATGCATGAGAGAGAGAGAGAGAGATGGGGGGGCACTCACTTGTAAATGTCATTCATTCATTTTCTGCCATTATCTGGGTCCGGATCAAAGTGGCAGAGGACCAATCATCTCATCTTACATTTCCCTGTCCTCAGCCAAGTCCTCCAACTCTTCCTAGGGTATTCTGGGCCTGGGTTCACAAAGCAGTCTAATCTTTTAGTCTACTAAACTTACTTAGTCGACTACAGTAACATTATCCGTGTAACCACTGTTTCACATCAATGGCTAAACTTGTAGATTGGCCGTCTTACGTTAGTCAATAGTTTTCATGGGCATAATGTCCTCGTGCGTGCCATTGGCAAGAGATGGCACCAATACGTGACAGTTTTGTTTACTTACAGATTGGACTTCCAGCCCTTGTTTTGTTAACTGGCTTTATTAACATTTACGGACACATACGAGCTGCAGAATGACTTAGCCTAGCAGTTTCACGCTTCAGTTTCTTCTTCTACAAATCCATCAAGCGTTTGTGTGCACACATCACTGCTCAGCGTAACAATGATACGAGAACTGCCACAAACACATTGTGGCAGTCGTTGTCTGTAGCAGCCATTGCCAAAAGCGGAGGAAGCTCTCCTTTGGACAGAATATGAGCGACGCTCTTGAGTGTTCTATCAAGCATTGGTACATGATAATCGGCATTTTTTGAGGTAAGACACTGAAGTTTTTTCGATTAAAATAAACTCCTATGTAACAGGCTAAAAACTTTGGTCTGGTAACGTGAAACTTTAGCTGACTAGGTGCTTTGTGCAATGACTAACGTCAAAAAATATGCCAAATAACTGAGTTTATTTGACTAAACAAGATTAGAATACTTTACAAAACCGGGCCCTGAAGTTCATGACCACAGGTGAGGATAGGACTAAAAATCAACCGGTGAATCAACTGCTTCTGGCTGAGCTCTTTGGTCACAACAATGGTCCAGTACAGTGTCCGCAGGACATCAGAAGCAGGCCCAATCCATCTATTGATCTCACTCTCCATGTTACTCCCACTCATGAAAAGACGTATCTCTTGCAAAATGTGAGATTTTCTTCTCTGTTCTCCAGCTCCGTTTAATATACTGTCATATCATTGCAGGTGAGTGACTGTGACACCCAATCATACACGTTACCCAATCCAGTATATTAGTACACATCAGAGAATATGTGCAAGGTGAACTTGCCTATGTACAACCCCAATTCCATTGAATTTGGGACGTTGTGTAAAATGTAAATAAAAACAGAATACAATGATTTGCAAATCCTCTTAATCCTATATTCAATTGAATACACCACAAAGACAAGATATTTAATGTTCAAACTGATAAACTTTATTGTTTTTGTGCAAATATTTGCTCATTTTGAAATGGATGCCTGCAACATGTTTCAAAAAAGGTGGGACAGTGGTATGTTTACCACTGTGTTACATCACCTTTCCTTCTAACAACACTCAATAAGTGTTTGGAAACTGAGGAAACTAATTGTTGAAGCTTTGTAGGTGGAATTTTTCCCAATCTTGCTTGATCTACGACTTCAGTTGTTCAACAGTCCGGGGTCTCGTTGTTGTATTTTGCGTTTCATAATGCGTCACACATTTTCAATGGGTGACAAGTCTGGACTGCAGGCAGGCCAGTCTAGTACCCGTACTCTTTTACTACGAAGCCACGCTGTTGTAATAAGTGCAGAATGTGGCTTGGCATTGTCTTGCTGAAATGAGCAGGGATGTTCCTGAAAATGATGTTGCTTGGATGGCAGCATGTGTTGCTCCAAAACCTGGATGTACCTTTCAGCATTGATGGTGCCATCACAGAAGTGTAAGTTGCCCATGCCATGGGCACTAACACACCCCATACCATCACAGATGCTGGCTTTTGAACTTTGCACTGGTAACAATCTGGATGGTATTTTTCCTCTTTTGTCCGGAGGACACAACGTCCATGATTTCCAAAAATAATCTGAATTGTGGACTCACAGCACACTTTTCCACTTTGTGTCTGTCCATTTCAAATGAGCTCGGGCCCAGAAAAGGCGGTGGCGTTTCTGGATGTTGCTGATGTATGGCTTTCGCTTTGCATGGTAGAGTTTTAACTTGCACTTGTAGATGTAGCGACGAACTGTGTTAACTGACAACGGTTTTCTGAAGTGTTCCTGAGCCCACGCGGTAAGATCCTTTACACAATGATGTTGGTTTTTAATGCAGTGCCGCATGAGGGATCGAAGGTCACGGTCATTCAGTGTTGGTTTTCAGCCTTCCCGCTTACGTGCAGAAAGTTCCCCAGATTCTCTGAATCTTCTGATTATATTATGGACTGTAGATGATGGAATCCCTAAATTCCTTGCAATTGAACATTGAGAAACATTGTTCTTAAACTGTTGGACTATTTTTTCACACACAGTTGTTCAAAAAGTGGTGATCCTCACCCCATCTTTGCTTGTGAACGGTTGAGCCTTTTGGGGATGCTCCTTAACATTAAGAGCCCTTAACATTAAAAGACACTGAGCTAAATATCACGACAAGGGCTAGACATAGCTTCAACTACAATAAAGGTCTCCAAATTCAAAGTTGCATTTCTACTGATGTAATCAGGCAAAACGTATGCCCAGAAGCACATCCATACAACATTATCCTAAATATGAACAGAACTTGAGTTTGACTATGACCTTTTAATTTCCAGGCCTGCTAAGTGGAGTTTGAAGAAAAACACATGGCAAGCGTCACTACTGATTTTCAGATTTGTGCCACATCTAAAGAAAAGGTTAAACACATCGTCTATCTGAAAATTCCTAAATCTGCAGTCAGGCATAAATTGGCACTCATTTAAATCCCACCATCAATGTGGTTCAGTTTTCTCATTATCCATACCTCTCATGACATTCACAGAAAGAAACAAAGCATCCTGCCAACACCTACTCTGTGAGAGAGCTCTTTCAGTTCAGCTCTAAAGCTGAGATCTGAAAACCTCCACACCACAGTGTGGGCAGTTTTGGCAAAGCCACATGCCTAAGAACACTGACTGAGTGCAACAGTTGGACTAATAACAAGACAAGACAAAAAATAAAATAAATTAAATAAAAAAAATGGATGGACAGAAAGGACATCCATAACTCCACAGCCAAGAAGCAGGTTGACTTCTGCCCAGTTTTTTTTTTTTTTTTTTTAAGAGCTGAAGATGTCCACAATATCTCTCAGGTCTTAGTGCCATGAGGGGCGGTGAGCTTGCAGCTTCAGCCACTTCAGGGTAAAGCAAATCACTTTAATATGTTAAGAAGATTAGCCTGGATAAATGTCTAGATACATTTTTTGAAAAGCTACATAAATCTCTAGTGTTTTTATTTGGGGAGGGGCGGTATGTGAGTCAGTTGAGACGATCAACACAAACCCACCAAAATGCAATACGATTGGCTAGGGAAAATTAGGCTTATTTGAGATTTTGCATCTTAAGCTTCTTGAATCTAAGACCATCCCACCTCTTTCTTATTATTTTTTACCACCAACCTTTGGGACAACAAAAGTATTGAGAAAGAAAAAGAAAAATACTGGTCACAATTTCATCTGCCACAGCTCTCTTGGCTTAGACTCTGTTGCCTTATCCTGCTTATGCTGATATTATATCTGTAATTGTGCAGGTAAATCTTTTTTTCTTGTAATAATCTCTTGGTGAAAACATGTGGGAGAGCACACATAAGAGAAAAGCAGCTGAAGTGGAAGAGCTCTGAAGTTAGTCACCCAGTAAGGGCCTACACGACCTCTCACTACAAGCCAACCTTTCAAATCTAAATGAAGAAAGCATATTTTAAATGCAAGAGTGACGGCTGGTACGTTCTGCTTCATAAATTTAGCAACCTGACTGTGTCCGCCTGTCTGCTTGCTGTGCTAGAAATTGAGTGTGGAAATGAAAGGGAGAAATGGAACAAATAATGTAAAGGGATTAACAAATCATTTGCATACCATTTTCTCTGCTTCCAAACTACAGGATCAGGAAAATGACAAGGAAGGCAGCTTTATCAGCTCATGTTTCCTGATTAATCAATGCATCAATGGACCTGATTGCCATTATCATTAGATACAGCCTTTTGATACCAAAAGCAAAGAATACCGCGCTAATACATTTATAAAATTAAAACAAAGTCACAAAAGAAGTTGGGAGAACGAGGATTTGTTGAATAGGAAACTTTCTCCAAAGAAAAACTTGGATGCAGAGAATCTTTGAAGAGATACGTATTCTCTGTGTGCCAAACATGTATTAACCTGTTTTTTCTTACACTCTTTCTCTGAATCCACAGTTAAGACAATAAGACCACTGGGGAGATGAAGGGGATGGCATTATGGAGAGTTAAGCATTATGAGCAGCCCTGAAGCTGTTCTTAAAGAAGGTGAATCAGAGGATTGGAACAGAACTGTAACTAAACCCTGTGCCGGACCACAAATGAAATGCACAAAACATTATGGGCAAAATGCCACTAAGCCAAACATCTAGGTCTTAAGTAAACTTCACATGACCATATTTAAACTTTATCATTACTTAAGTTTTAAAGAAAAGAGGCTGGCAACAAAAAAGAAAATAAGTCAATTACTTTAGTTTCAAGCATAAGTACCACAGTAACCGTGTCCGTAAAGCCACAAAGACAGCCTATGGTTTCACAAATTAAAGCAAAGTATCCTACAGCCAACAATAAAAAAGGGAAAACTTTGTTTCAATTTATGAACCAAACTTCCTGACAATAGAGAGTCTTATGGGGGGAAAAAGAAACAAAGAGCCAAAGATTTCTTGAATTCAAACAATTAAACATATTCATACGAGGTGTTTATAAAAAATAGTTTTGTTACCATACAGTAATAGAATCAAGGTAAAAATTCAATGATTCTGCAAATATATTTTGTCATACCAGACTTCTTTATAATTTGCAGTTGTTTAATTAATTATTAAGTTCCTATTGCCTTACCTACATTTTGTAAATGTTCAATAAAGCCCCTCTATCAATCAATCAATCAATCATAAACAATATTTACGTTTTAACAGCGTCTGCAAGAGGGCATGCATGTATGTGTACAATAGCTTTTGACAAGACTGGAACCTAGCATTGAGTTAGCGGAAGTTAGCCTGCATGCTGATGTCCGCGAAATGTCTTAAATCACTCCGGAGGTGTTATTAGGTTCCAAAAACAGTGTTTTCATTTTTAGAAGTGTTTATTTCTTCCTAGTTTTTACATAATAGATGAGAAAGGCATTATATTTAGCCAAAAACAAAGTGAAGTTAGCAGCTAGCAACTTCACCATGCTAACGTCCATGAGATCATACATAAAAATAGGAACAGAGGATGGACAGACAGACTGACAGAAGCAAAGCCTTCGCATTACCCGATGGCCATATTTGGTGGCCACATCAAATATATACGCGATGTGTAACCACACTGCGCAGCTGCTGGCACTGTGTTCCCATGTGCACAAACCGTCACAGCGGCATCATGCACGGCAACACCTATCGATATTATCCTAACAACCACCCCTTATATGTACCAATCTGGAGTATTCTGTAGTGATGTTAGTGACCACTGTTGGATAGCATGTGTTTGGTCAAACTGTACTATAAACCAACCAGCTCGCATTTGTCAAAAAATTGTTAACAAATTTCAGTAGTCAAGCCTTTCTTCATGATCTCTCAAATGTGGATTGGTCTAGAGCAGGGGTGGGCAACTTGTTCCAGAAAGGGCCAAGAGGGTGCAGGTTTTCTTTGCAGCCACTGACTCAAGCAGATGATTTCACTGATTAACTAATTCCATCTGCTCAAAAGTGATATTAATCAGTGAAATCACCTGGTGGAGTCAGTGGCTGCGAAGAAAACCTGCACCCACTTGGCCCTTTCTGGAACAAGTTGCTTACCCCTGGTCTAGAGTAAGCTTAATACCCACAGTAAATGAAGCTCGGACCGTGTTTTATGAATTGTTCAATTCAATTATTAACAAACATGCACCTATCAAGAAAATGAGAATTACAAATCGCAATAGTCCTTGGTTTCAAAATGAGCTCACAATACTAGTGCAACAAAAGAATGCTGCATGGTGGAAGGCTAAAAACAAAAAAAAATCTAAATTATGTGCAGATTGGCAAACTTTCAGACAAATAAGAAATAAAACCACACAAGCCATCAGAAAGGCAAAATCGTGTTACTTTACAAATAAATTCTCTATGTTTGGATCCAATCCGAAAAACATTTAGAAAATGGTGACAGAGCTTGAAAACAAGCCCTGCAGCTCAGTTGCCTCTATCAATCAAAGTAGATGATGTCATAATCTCAAACAAAGAACAAATGATTAATATTTTCAATGAACATTTTATAAAATCCTGCTTCATTTATCAATCTGCAAATACTTTCAATCCTCAGCAGAACTACACAGTTGGAATCAACCTTTATCTCCAGCATATGCACCTGTAGTCTACAACCAGTGTCAGAACAAGCAGTATTAGAAGAATTGCTATGTCTTGACCCTAAAAAGCCAGTCGGATCTGATGAGACGGACCCTTTCTTCATCAGGTCTGCAGCACATATTATAGCCTCACCAATAAAGGTTATAGTAAATTTGTCTTTTGAAACAGCTGAAATACCATTAGCTTGGGAAAAAAAAGCAGTTGTGCACCCTGTTTTTAAAGGTGGAGATCAATCTGACCTGAACTGTTATCGGCCCATCTCAATCTTGCCCTGCATATCAAAAGTCATAGAGACAATTGTAAATAAACAACTCAGAGATTTTTTCTCCAAAGTAATATTCTCAGTGCCGCTCATGCCGGGTCATGGCTGCATTACAGCTACTCACAAAGTTTTGAATGATATAACCTCTGCCTTAGATAACAAAATGTACTGTGTAGCAATTTTTATAGATTTGGCCAAAGCATTTGATACAGCTGATCATTCTATTCTCTTAGACAAACTAACTGACATTGGTATAGATGATAATTCACTTGGCTGGTTCAGAAGCTATCTTTCTGGACAAAAACAGTACTTAAAATATGGCCTAGTTGTTTCACTTCCTCTCCCTGTCATCCGACGCGTGCCTCAAGCATCAATCCTAGGGCCTACCCTATTCTCGGTTTATATAAATCAATTATCTGCAGTAACTCTTGGTTCATCCATTCACCTCTATGCAGATGACACTATCCTGTATACGTCCAGCCCATCCCCAGAGGCAGTAGCAGCTTCACTTCAGGTGAGCTTCAACACAATCCTAGAGGCTGTGTCTTATTTGAAACTTGTGCTGAATGCCAATAAAACAAAAGTCATGTGGTTTGGAAGGAAAAGTATTTTAAAATCATTGACTCTTCAAACATTACCACACTAAATGGCACTATGATTGAGCAAGTCCCTGAATACAAATACCTGGGTATCTGGCTGGACTCCTGTCTCTCATTTTCGCAGCACATTGATAGATTACAATCAAAAATCAAGTCTAAACTTGCCTTTCTTTATCGCATGCGTTCATCTTTCACCTCCCCTGCTCGGAAAATATTGGTCCTTATGACAATCATGCCTATATTTGACTACGGGTACATAATATACAGGCTAGCTCTTAAGTCTTCATTGCATAAGCTTGATGTTATGTACCACTCTGCCCTATGTTTTATAACAAATGCCTCTTTTCGTACACACCAATGTAATCTGTATTCTACGGTTAACTGGTCATCTTTACAAAACCGAACAAAGTTCCACTGGTATGTGTTTATTTATAAATGTCTATCAGTTATCTTAGTGATTTATTGCAAGTTTCTACAACTCCATATAGTACACGCTTAGCCCAACTCATCTTGCGCAATGTACCTAAAATCAAATCAAAATATGGAGAACTATCCTTTACTTATGCTGCAGCAAAAGACTGGAATGAGATTCAAAAGGCATTAAAACTGAACACCTTTGTGTCAATAGGAATTTTTAAGTGTGTTTTAAAGAATCTGCTGGCTGAAACCTGCTCATGCTTTGGCTAAAATGAAGTAATTAGTCTTTTTTCCTGTGTATATGACTGAAAATTGTATTGTTTCCTGCTAATTCTACAGTTGTATAAACTGTAAAAGTGTGTTGCTCGATCCACTTTTGTGATTTACCTCTGTGTTTCTCCCTATCCATCAGGTCGTTATTGTAAATAAGAATTTTTTTCTTAATAACTTACCTGGTGGTTACATCAAATCAAATCATGGTTCGCTCATATGAGCTCTTCCGACGCAAGTTGCCCTAAGTTGTACATATTTGCACTATGTGTGAAGGGGCCCTAAACAATACCTCTGAATGTCAACGAAAGACCAGATTTCTTGTTTTGTTTGGACTTCATTGTCCTTCATTAGTGCCATGTGACCGGGGCTTAAGCACATAGAACCTTTATTATTAAACATACATAACAGAGCCTGACTGTATCAAAAGCTTCGAAACACTGAACCATTGCTTCATATTGATTCTGTGGTTCAAAACTCTTCAGTTTCTCTGTCACTAATTTTCATCAATAAAGTACATCAACGACCATCAATTATTGCCAAATGTGCTTGGATTGACTTACAATCGTGAATACTTTGATGTTGTGTTGCTAACCGGGACATAAATTAAGGTGCGAACACCTTAAACACTAGCTTACTGAAAAAGAAGCAGAGAGTAACTCACCTGGATCTTCTCACACAACGTCTAATCTGGTACCCGATGCTTGCAATCTGTGAATGTTCCAGGCATCAAAATCACCAGTTTCGTCCGTTTCTACTGTCTGTCCGCAGAATTTGATTCATTTTATTTGGCTGCAGCACATTTTTTATTTATTTATTTTTTTTAAAGTTTGGTAGCACTGTATAAACATATATCTCACATGCGCCTTTAAAGCAGACTGATTTATAGCTCACGCAAAACACTTTGGAAAAAAATTTAAAAATGCATAAATATGAAAAAATGTGCATATTAATTCTCACATTCCAATATCTCAACATAGCTGTCAATCAAAACGGATTCCGCCTTTCCACTGATCGTCCAATCATTGTGCAGAAATCCAGCATCCAGGCCTGCCCACAGCTCCATTCACCCCTAGAGACGCTCGGAGTCTGGGGGCGGGACAAAATCATGGCATTTATCCAATTACCGTCGAGTTTCGAGGCAATGAAAAAAAACCTTTCCAGGCAGTCTCACTGAAGTGAACAGACGCTTGGCTTCTACAGGAAAATGCACTGACCACAGACCGTATGAGAAAAAGATTTATGAGAAGTTAACAAAATAAGAGTCAGTCAATTTGTGATAAGTAGCTGATTCTGAACAAACTTGTCTACAAAATTAACATAACACATTTGTAGTCAATGAAATGTTAACAGACTGTACATATATGACCACTTAATTTTTTGACAATTTAGGGGAAGCAAAGCTTCCCTTGCAGTCTTAGAGATCCCACCTCTGCTGTGAATACTTACGCACGTCGACTCCTTAGTCTTTTAATTTTTAGTAAATGTGCAAATAGCTCAAAAACACCCCCCCCCCCCCCCCCCCACATTGTCATTATGGGATATTGTGTGTAGAATTTTGAGGGGAAAAAAAATGTCATCCATTTTGGAATAAGGCTGTAACATAACAAAATGTGGAAAAAGTGAAGGCTTTCCGGATGAACTGCAAGTTTTTAATTTGCAAACAACAGAGACATAATGCTGTAAGTGTAGTGACTGCTATGCCATGTTAGTAGAACACCTGTTGCACCATCTACTATGTAACAATATTGTTCGCTGACCACTGTGCATGAGCATGATTCAGCTGTTTCAATTCACCTTTGAGAAGGATGTCACACACATTCCTAAAAGTATTATTACGTATGTATTAATTAATTTATTAATTACTATTTTGTCAAGCCATGAACCTTACTTTCAAATTTAAAAACAATTTTAATTTTGTGGGAGTCAGATGATGGAACATTTAAAATTTTTCTGTTGGCCCACTGATGGGGGAACAACAACAAAAACCCTCTGTTAGGCACCTTAGACTCAATAATCAAGGGCACCTAACACTTTTTCACAGCACATCTCCCTAATGGACAGGCTGCATTAAGAAAATGTACATAATGTAAGTTTCTTCCTGTACTAAAGTCACCAAGTCATCTTCAGAGCTAACAATGATTCCCTGGCAAATGTTAGGTTTCTGTGGCTCATAAATAGAAATTTAATCTTGTATGTTTGTCTAAGTATCCACAGTAGCAGATGCACTTCCCATTGCAGATTATGAGTCTCTGTTTAATCAGATCATGCAGTCAATGTATATGAACTAACAAGACAGAAATTCTGTGTGAATACTGAATAATGATCAGGCACAGGTTTAGTTTGTATTTTAATAAAGATCTGTGACTTCTGTAAGTCTGTGCAATTGTCTGATCCTTCTTAAAATTGGATCCAATTAATGAATTTCATAATTCCTGTGTCTCATTTGGAGAGCTGAAGAATTTGAACATCGGGAAATAAACTTTTGCACAGTTTCTGTAAACAGTGAATGCATACTATTAGCAAATAATGCCAGTATTATGCAGTTGTAAAACCTGGTGCTCCAAAAATAATATACGGAAAAGTAATCAGGAAAAAATACGGAAAAACAATCAGTAAGACTCCAACTACTAACATGGCTAAAACCAAAGAGCTGTCCAAAGACACCAGAGACAAAATTGCAGACCTCCACAAGGCTGGAAAGGGCTACAGGGCAATTGCCAAGCAGCTTGGTGAAAAAAAGATCAACTGTTGGAGCAATTATTAGAAAATGGAAGAAGCTAAACATGAATGTCAATCTCCCTCGGACTGAGGCTCCATGCAAGATCCCACCTCGTGGCTTCCAATGAGCCTAAGAAAGGTGAGGAATCAGCCCAGAACTACACGGGAGGAGCTGGTCAATGACCTGAAGAGAGCTGGCACCACTGTTTCCAAGGTTACTGTGGGTAATACACTAAGACGTCATGGGTTAAAATCATGCATGGCAAGGAAGGTTCCCCTGCTTAAATCAGCACACGTCCAGGCCCGTCTTAAGTTTGCCCATGACCATTTGGATGATCCAGAGGAGTCATGGGAGAACGTTATGTGGTCAGATAAGACCAAAATAGAACTTTTTGGTCTTAATTCCACTCGCCATGATTGGAGGAAGAAGAATGCTGAGTACCATCCCAAAAACACTGTCCCTATATGTGAAGCATGAGGGTGGAAGCATCATGCTTTGGGGTGTTTTTCTGCACATGGGACAGGATGACTTCATTGTATTAAGGAGAGGATGACCGGAGCCATGTATTGTGAGATTTTGGGGAACAACCTCCTTCCCTCAGTTAGAGCATTGAAGACGGGTCGTGGATGGGTCTTCCAACATGACAATGACCCGAAGCATTAATGGGATTATTAACCATCAGATGACAAGGTAAAACCTGTTAAATCATTCTAAAGTCAGATTTAAGCAGAAACAAGGCTGTTTTAAGCAGAAATTAGATGGGTCGTGGATGGATCTACCAACATGACAATGACCCGAAGCACACAGCCAGGATAACCAAGGAGTGGCTCCGTAAGAAGCATATCAAAGTTCTGGAGTGGCCTAGCCAGTCTCCAGACCTAAACCCAATAGAAAATCTTTGGCGGGAGCTCAAACTCCGTGTTTCTCAGCGACAGTCCAGTAACCTGGCTGATCTAGAGAAGATCTGTGTGGAGGAATGGGCCAAAATCACTGCTGCAGTGTGTGCAAACCTGGTGAAAAACTACAGGAAATGTTTGATCTCTGTAATTGCAAACAAAGGCTACTGTACCAAATATTAACATTGATTTTCACAGGTGTTGAAATACTTATTTGCAGCAGTAACATACAAATAAATTATTAAAAATCATACATTGTGAAAATTTCAGACCCCTCCATGATTTCTAAGTGGGAGAACTTGCAAAATCACAGGGTGTTCAAATACTTATTTTCCTCAGTGTGTGTGTGTGTATATATATATATATATATATATGATATATATATATATATATATATATATATATATATATATATATGAAACCCTAATATCAAGTGATATAATCACTTCTACTTTGGTTACAGGACCTTGAAAATCAAGATCACGACCGTTTAACTCATACAGTTTGGAGCCAATATGGATCTAAGCTTTTCTTTGATAGTGACAAGGACGGACAGGATTAGGAACAATCCCATCAAAGCGACAGCACAAGTCCTACAGTTTTGAGTGAAAGATGTGAGGATGATGCTGAGAATGAAGCTGCCAGACAGCAGAAGAGGGTGGGGAAAGTGAAAGTTTATGGCTGTAGAGGACAGATGAGATGAAGACAGACATTCTGCTGCACTGACCCCTAAAGGGAGCAGCCAAAAGATGATGATGGTGGATGGGCTGTTGGCTCTTCATTGATAAAGTGGCTAAATTTTGGACAGAACTCATAAAATGCTAAGGTCACACAGAAACGTATATTATGTCAGTGGTGGGCAATCAAGGGCCGGCAAGGACTTCTGTGCTGGTGTCACAGACAACCAAACGGTCCACCCCTAAAAATTGGTCTGCCCTAATTCCCCTGTGCATGCATAATTTCAGAGCTCAGCAGCTCATCTGAGATAGAGTCTCTTCATCAAAAGTGATCAAATGGATTAATGGGATTATTAACCATCAGATGACAAGGTAAAACCTCTTAAATCATTCTAAAGTCAGATTTAAGCAGAAACGAGGCGATACTCTGTGACGATTTGAAATGACCGACGTGCAGTGAACGCATCAGCTAGCAGCTCATGTAGCTGCGGCGCTCTGATTGCTTCCTCGGTCCTTTATGATGAAATAATGCTGAATTTATGTGGAAATGATTGTTGTACAAAAGCTTTAGACATATGTCGCTGAGATAGATGATGACTGGAGTGTAGTGTGAAGCAGAAACGACGTGATAATCTGTGAACCGCGGCTAATGACGCATGCGCCGTCAGCCACTTTAGCACTGTGAGGGTGGACCGATTTTTAGAGGGGACCGTTCAGTCGGCGACACTAGCATTGATATTGTCAAATGAGAAAATATATTTTCATTCATGTTGCACGCATTTTTCAGAAAACATTCAAACCATTTATTAATTATTTATTTACAATAATGAAATAATTTCACTTTTACTTTTTCTGAGATGTGCTGCTTCCATATGAGGTCATATAGATGATAGCTTTGTTTTATCCAATCAGATTTTCTCCTGTGGTCTCTGGGTGAAAAATCTTCGGTGAGGACTTCAGAATTTCAAGTGATTCCCTCTGCTGTTAAATCAAAGAGGGATGATGTTGTGGACTGTTATGTTCTTTTAACAAGTGGGTGACTACAGTGATGCAGATGTGCACACACACGCACCCCTTCTTCACCGTCTCTTAAAGGAGTCACACTACGCTAACATTTGCTAATGAGAGTGATTTGGGATATATTATATATATATATATATATATACACATACACACACACACACACACACAATATCCATTTCTGATACTGCATCATGTTATGCTGCATGTAACTGTGTGAGAATAGCTCTGTGGACCTAAGTGCAAAATGCACAGCCTGCCACTGTATTTAATATGGTGTTATTGAATCACAAGAATTAATCTGCCTACCGTAACTCTGTGATAAACATTTAGTGTTGCACTCTAAGTGCTCCCTTTTGTTTATAGAGTCAGTGCAGTAGACATGTCCACAACATATGACACCCCCTCATACCATATGAGAAGAAATATAAAGACAGACACACATTTGTGGTTAACACTGAAACACTGTGGTGCTTTTCTGATTTTTTTTTATCTTTATTTTTTTTGTAGGTTTTGTAGGTTTTTTTGTAGGCTGCCTGTCACTTGTTAGGCAGCCATCATTAAGTGCAAGATATGATTGGCCATCAACGCAGGGAGCATTGTGGGTAGTGTAGTTCAGGTTCACTTTGGACGTTACACTGTTACCACCCGCTCGAGACAAACAAAACGGACTAATTTTAACATTATTTTATTTCATTGTGGCATGGGATAATTTAACTACCAAGACCCGGTTCAAAATGTGTGAAAACAGCAGCAGCTTTTTCGTTCGTGTATATAATACCGAGATAAAATGTGACTTCTAATACTGTGTTTTACTGCTTTTGAAAGATGATGACAGTGTTTGGGGTTTTATTTTTTATTCATTCATTTTTTTGTGTGTTCTTATGTGTTTGTGATCCTTGAATTTACCCAGCAGTGAAAAGTGAAAGTGAAACTGGTTTATCAGAAGCCGACAGTGTAATCTGATGTGGCTGCGTCCGAATCAATACTAAAAGTTATCGTTATCGGTAGTAAAGATAAATTTGTTTGCATTTTATCGGTTTAGCCTTATAAAAGATAACTTATCAGTTATCGGATTAATGGTTATCAAAGCTAACTTTTTGGTTAGCTGTGCCCACCACTGTATTATATATATATATTATATATACATATACACACACATATATACGAGGTCTGTCCAAAAAGTATCGTACCTTTTTATTTTTTGCAAAAACCATATGGATTTGAATCACGTGTGATTGCATCAGCCAAGCTTGAACCTTCATGCGCATGCGTGAGTTTTTTCACGCCTGTCGGTTGCGTCATTCACCTGTGAGCAGGCTTTGTGTGAGCAGTGGTCCACCCCTCTCGTCGGATTTTTATTGCAAATAAATGTCTGAATGATTTGGAGCTTTGCTGCATCAAATTTTTCCAGAAACTGAGAGAGACCTCCAGGTGGACATCATTCGGAAAATTTAGATGGCTTTCAGCGACGATTTTATGGGGATTACACAGATTAAGGAGTGCTCCAGATGGTTTAAAGACCGCCCACAGCGTCTGAGAGCGTGGCGCACTCCGAGCACCGATCGAGAAGCTCAAACCCCGCTCAAACAACCAGATCATTTCCAACGTGAAGGCTTTGTTGATCCGGGACGTCGTCTAACTTTCACAAAAAAGGCAGAAGGCGTGGACATCAGCACTTTTTCGGCACATTCTACTGTTACAGGAGATTTTTCATGGAAAGAGAAGCAGAGGATTGCGCCACCATGCCGCTCATGGCGCGGGACAAAACCACCTCCGTGTTGGTCTCACAGGACGGCTTTCAGATGGCTCAGATGGCTTCCAGTTGCTTTTCAGTCGTGTGAGTATCTGAGAAATTGTGCATGAGCTGGACATGCCCCAACATGTCTTGTGAGGCTTCATCACGGCGTTGCTTTGCGCCATGCGGCTCCGCCGCGACGCGCTGAGTTCCTCGGCTCCTATTTCCATGACAAAAACTCCTGTAACAGTGGAATGTGCCGTTCATTTCTAAACTGGACACTGTCTTGATCCGGTATGTTTTCTGACTAGCACAGGAATTGCGGAAGATGTGGACATCAGCACTTTTTCGGCACACTGAGACAGACATGCGGAGGAACTCCACGCGTCGCGGTGGAGCAGCATGGTGCAAAGCACCGCCGTGATGAAGCCTCACAGGACATGTTGGGGCATGTCCCGCTCATGCACATTTTCTCGGATACTCACACGACTGAAAAGCAACCGGAAGCTGTCTGAAAGCCACCTGAAAGCCGTCCTGTGAGACCAACACGGAGGTGGTTTTGTCCCGCGCCATGAGCGGCATGGTGGCGCAATCCTCTGCTTCTCTTTCCATGAAAAAAACTCCTGTAACAGTAGAATGTGCCGAAAAAGTGCTGATGTCCACGCCTTCTGCCTTTTTTGTGAAAATTAGACGACGTCCCGGATCAACAAAGCCTTCATGTTGGAAATGATCTGGTTGTTTGAGCGGGGTTTGAGCTTGTCGATCGACGCTCGGAGCGTGCCGCGCTCTCAGACGCTGTGGGCGGTCTTTAAACCGGCTGGAGCACTCCTTAATCTGTGTAATCCCCATAAAATCGTCGCTGAAAGCCATCTAAATTTTCTGAATGGTGTCCAGCTGGAGGTCTCTCATAGTTTCTGGAAAAATTTGATGCAGCAAAGCTCCAAATTGTTCAGACATTTATTCGCAAAAAAAATCCGAGGAGAGGGGTGGACCACTGCTCACACAAAGCCTGCTCACAGGCGAAAGACGCAACCGACAGGCGTGAAAAAACTCACGCATGCGCACGAAGGTTCAAGTTTGGCTGATGCAATCACATGTGATTCAAATCCATATGGTTTTTGCAAAAAATAAAAAGGTCCGATACTTTTTGGACAGACCTCGTATATATACACACACACACACACACACACACACACACACACACACACACACACACACACACACACACAGAGTGAGGAAAATAAGAATTTGAACACCCTGCAATTTTGCAAGTTCTCCCACTTAGAAATCATGGAGGGGTCTGAAATTTTCATCTTAGGTGCATATCCACTGTGAGAGACATAATCTAAAAAAAAAAATAAAAAATCCGGAAATCATAATGTACGATTTTTTTTTAAATAATTTATTTGTATGTTACTGCTGCAAATAAGTATTTCAAGACGTGGGAAAATCAATGTTAATCTCTGGTACAGTAGCCTTTGTTTGCAATTACAGAGGTCAAATGTTTCCTGTAGTTTTTCACCAGGTTTTCACACACTGCAGCACGGATTTTGGTCCACTCCTCCATACAGATCTTCTCCAAATCTTTCAGGTTTGGAGTTTCAGCTCCCTCCAAAGATTTGCTATTGAGTTCAGGTCTGGAGACTGGCCAGGCCACTCCAGGACCTTGAAATGCTTCTTACGGAGCCCCTCCTTAGTTGCCCTGGCTGTGTGTTTGGGGTCATTGTCATGCTGGAAGACCCAGCCATGACCCATCTTCAATGCTCTTACTGAGGGAAGGTTGTTTGCCAAAATCTCGCAATACATGACCCCATCCATCCTTCCTTCAATACGGTGCAGCCACCCTGTCCCCTTTGCAGAGGAGTACCCCCAGAGTATGATGTTTCCACCCCCATGCTTCACGGTTGGGATGGTTTTCTTGGGGTTATTCTCATCCTCTAAACATGTTAAGTGGAGTTGATTCCAAAAACCTCTATTCTGGTCTCATCTGACCACATGACCTCCCATGCCTCCTCTGGATCATCCAGATGGTCACTGGTGAACTTTAAACAGGCCTGGATATGTGCTGGCTTGAGCAGGGGGACCTTGCTGCCCTGCAGGATTTTAAACCATGACAGCATCATGTGTTACTAATGTAATCTTTGCGACTGTGGTCCCAGCTCCCTTCAGGTCATTGACCAGGTCCTCCTGTGTAGTTCTGAGCTTTCTCAGAATGATCCTTACCCCACAAAGTGAGATCTTCCATGGAATCCCAGACCGAGGGGATTGACAGTCATCTTGTGTTTCTTCCACTTTCTAATAAATAATCATAACAGTTGTTGTCTTCTACCAAGCTGCTTGCCTGTTGTCCTGTAGTCCATCCCAGCCTTGTGCAGGTCTACAGTTTTGTCCCTGGTGTCCTTAGACAGCTCTTTGGTCTTGGCTATGGTGGACCGGTTGTAGTGTGATTGACTGAGTGTGTGAATAGGTGTCTTTTATACAGGTAACAATAAAATGTAAGACCTCATACTTAAGCCACTGAAACCAAACAGGTATTGGTATTTTTCCTTGAAAAACTACTGAAATGATTCAACAATTATCAAACAATTTGTCCATTAATATTCTTTTCAGCTTTCATCAGGTTTCTCCATGTCTCCGATGCACATAAGATGTGAACTACTCCTTTGAGGAAAGGTAGCTTACTGCCCTCCTCATTCTGCTGAACATGTACAATCAATCAATCAGGCGGTCCTTGTACCACAGGTTTTTATTCATTACTCTTCACAACCAAGCATGAATCATATGTAGTGTAGTAATAGGAAATGACTGAACAAAATGAAACTGGGGTCATCTTAACAGGGGTTTATAATGACAAAGGGTAACATTAGGTAAGGAAATTAATCCCTGAATCTCAGCCAAGAACTCTGATTTAATCCAGCAGGGCCAAGTAAACCCACCTGACAGTGAATATGCAGTAAGACAGATACTTATGCTGTACTACTTGACCAGAAAAGTGCCTTATCTGTTAATCTACACCTTTCACTCCTTCCGAGAGAAAACCAAATCCATGAATTTGTACTTCACATGCCCAACATGTACACCAATCAGGAATCCTGCATGGGTGGACATGTAGGCTTTCCTAGGAATGACAGGGTCTGGAAGAGAGGAACCCCACCCTTGTGTTCTCCAACATGCCAACACAGAGGAGAGTGGGCAGCGCTGAGACGGCAGCCTGCCGTGGGCATTGCCAGGCTTAAAGCTGCCCTGTCGTCATCAGAGACTTGCAGAAAAGAACGCAGAGATTCACCGGAAAAAAGAGAGGAGGGGGGGATTGTTGCATTTAAATCCTCTCTCAACGCCCCCACATGTTTTAGCAAAGCATAAAAATCATTCACAGAAAGAGAGAAAGCAAAAAAGAAAAAGACAGAGGGAAATAGAGAGGAAACAGCTATTAGAGAGAAAGCAAAAAAGAAAAAGATAGAGGGAAATAGAGAGGAAACAGCTATTAGAGAGAAAGCAAAAAAGAAAAAGATAGAGGGAAATAGAGAGGAAACAGCTATTAGCAGCAGTAAGCAAGCTCAAGAGATCATAGTGAGGCAGATCTAATCGCAGTAATGGTTTAAACCCTCATTCTAGCCACCAGATGCAAAAATGTCTACCTAAAAAAAAACAAGGCTTCTTTGAAATCCCTGTGTCAAAGAATATGCCCTTTGGCTATGGGCTTTACCAAAAAAACAAAAAACAAAAAAACAACTGAAATTGTCTCAACTTTCAGAGTAACCGTGTGGTAAAGATAGCTCCTGCCATTTCAATCAGACACCAATTTGGATGCTTTTATTAAATTAATCATACAAAAACTCTGATAAAGTTTCATGATTCTGATGTTTCTGCTGGAGACAGATGAGGGATGTCGCCGGATGTAAAAAAAAATTGCGTCATATACGTCATATTTTACTCCTTTAGTGCCCGCCCACAAACGAGACTGCGCTGCCCAATTGGTTCAGCTCTTCAGGCAGGTTGATGAGGTAATTACTGAAATCACCAGTTTGAGGTGCACATGGTAGGACTTTCACTCACTGAAGTCAGGATTTTCCACCTCTGAAACACACTAACCGCGAGCACTGTTCATATCAAAGACAGTACAGCTGAGAAATCAACCATGAAAGTACAGTTTTATTTAGTTATCTTATTTGCATGTTCATATTTCTTATGTGCCATATTTCTTATTTGCAATTTTGGAGAGTAAACCGTTTTGTTAAATACTCATCTAAACCTTAAGCTCTGTAACAATAAAATATTTTGGCTAAACTCCAAACAAATATGTTACATCAACTTCCCTTAAATTCTCCAATACAAGTTTTAGGCAAACTCTCTTTGGAAATACAAACATTAGTCATACATATATACATTTCAAAACAGCACAACTTTGGGGAAAAAAGTGTCATTTCCTCCCAGATGTTGTGTAAAAATACAAGGTTGTGGAGGGTGAAATTTATTTGTTTCTTTTCCAGGTTATGCCAAAAGCTCATCTGGATGAGCAGTCATGGAGCCAAAGGTTTTTCACTCAGTACTTTAACCATTTTACTGTTTTCTGTTATACTGAGGATTTTCTGCATTCCGGTCAAGCTTGCTGGCTCCCTAAATGAAGAACTCATGCAACTACATTTCCTTAAAACATTTTTTTTTTATTTGCAACAGATTTTAATGTCTTCAAAGCAGTTCTGTCTTTTTAAAGCAGATTCTACAGTTGTGCTCAAACGTTTACATACCCTGGCAGATTTTTTTTTTTTTTTTTGGCCATTTTTCAGAGAATATGAAGAATAAAACAAAACCTTTGTTTTACTCATGGTTAGTGGTTGGGTGAAGCCATTTATTGGCAGACAACTGTGTTTACTCTTTTCAAATCATAATGACAACAGAAACTACCCAAATGACACTGATCAACAGTTTACTTTTCTTAATACTGTGTGTTGCTCCCTTTAACTTCAGTGACAGTGTGGAGTCTTTTGCGGTAGTTGTGGACAAGGCTCTCTGATGGTAAAGCTGTCACTGAATGTGTTAGACTTTATTTACATCAATTACAAAGAAATACAAACAATTTGGTGCTCTATGGTAAATCTGCATGGAGTAGACAGTTCTCAAAAACTGTGCAAGAAGTAGAAGAGTGAGGAAAGCCACCAAAACACCCAAACATGTGATTGGAGAAATTATGCACAGTGCAAGCTTTGCATTTTGTATCACCAGTTATCCATCTTCATGATGAAGTGGATTTTCTTAAAAACACCTGAATGTTTAACTACAAATTGCCAGAAGGTACATCTGAGATGCAAGCATGGATTTGATCTGTTTTGGTGAAGAAAAAAAAAAAAAAAAAAAAAAAAAAAAAAAACCTTCTCTGCTCTACTCCACTATGAAGCTAAGAGTAGTGAATTTCTCCAATCACAGCCACATAAGCCCATAACTTCTCCCGAGTTGTCTGGGTGTCTTGGTAGCTTCCCTCACTCTTCTCCTTCTCGCACAGTCACTCAGTTTTAGAGAACTGTCTACTTCATGCAGATTTACCATAAAGTGCCATATTGTTTGTATTTCTTTGTAATTAATGTAAATAAAGTCCAAGACATATTCAGTGGCAGCTTTACCATCAGAGAGCCTCGTCCACAACTACCACAAAAGACTCCAAGTTGTCACTGATGTTAAAGGGGCAATACACAGTATTAAGAAAAGTAAACTTTTGATCAGGGTCATTTGGGTAGTTTGTGTTGTCATTATGATTTCAAAAGAGTAAACACAGTTGTTTGACAATAAATGGCTTCACCCAACCACTAACCATGAGTGAAAAAGTTTTTGTGTTATCATTCATATTCTCTGAAAAATGGCCAAACCCCCCCCAAAAAACAAAACAACTAAACTTCTGCCAGGGTATGTAAACTTTTGAGCACAACTGTATGTCATTACACCGCAGTGAATAATTAATAGTAACATTGGTGCACCTACAGTGTACAAAAGAACAAGTGGCAAGGTCTTACCAACAGGTATTTTTGTTCTTCAATTCCAAGTAAATTCTTATTAAAAAGAATCAACACTGCGCTGACTCCCACTAACTGCTGAGACACAATTTGTACTCACAGGAATGTGACTTTAACACCTTCTACACCTGCACATTATGAGAAAACCTACACATCTTTGTGTTCATTTTAAGACTTCAAAGACATTCAACACAGCAGACCAGAATAAGACTTGGTTAGCAAAATTATGAATGCTACCTTGACTCTAATCTACACACACACATATATATTTATATATATATATATATATATATACATACACATACACACACACACACACACACACACACACACACACACACACACACACACACACACACACATATATACGAGGTCTGTGAGAAAAGTATCGGACCTTTTTTTTTTTCAAAAACTATATGGATTTGAATCACGTGCGATTGCATCAGACAAGCTTGAACCCTCGTGGGCATGCGAGAGTTTTTTCACGCCTGTCGGTTACATCATTCGCCTGTGGGCAGGCTTTGAGTGAGGAGTGGTCCACCCCCCTCGTCGGAATTCCTTTGTCTGACTTCTTCCTGAGAGACTGGCGCTTTGCTTTATCAAAATTTTTTCAGAACCTGTGAGGCAGATCGAAGTGGACACCATTCGAGAAATTCAGCTGGTTTTCGGTGAAAATTTTAACGGCTGATGAGAGATTATGGAGTGTTGCTGTCGCTTTAAGGACTTCCCATGGAGCGGGACGTCGTGCCACGCTCTGAGGCGCCGTCTTCAGCCTGTTTCGAGCTGAAAACCTCCAAATTTAAGCCTCTGTTGACCCAGGATGTCGTGAGAGAACAGAGAACTTTCAGAAGAGATCGGGATCAGCAGTTTATCCGGACATTCCACTGTTAAAGGAGATTTTGTAATGAAAGACGTGCGGACGGATTGGTGCATTGGCAGGCAGCCGGCGCGGCGCGCCGCCACAGGAAAAACACCTCCGTTGGAAGCCTTAAGGACAAGTTGGAACATGTCCAGCTGTTAAACAATTTCTCAGATACTCACTCTACTGAAAGCCATCAAAAGCCGCCTGGTTTTTACAAATGGTTATCAACATGCGGCACCACCGCAATGCGCGGAACTCCTGCGCACGTCTGTCTTAATGTGCTGAAAAAGTGCTGATGTCCACGTCTTTTCACAATTCCTGTGCTAGTCAGACGACATACCGGATCAAGACAGCGTCCAGTTTAGAAATGAACGGCATATTCCACTGTTACAGGAGCTTTTGTCATGGAAAGAGGAGCGGCTCCACCGCGCGTGGCGCAAAGCAACGCCGTGATGAGGCCTTCCAGGACATGTTGGGGCATGTCCAGCTCATGCACAATCACAATCAGATAATCACACGACTGAAAAGCAACCAGAATCCATCTGAAATCCACCTGAAAGCCGTCCTGTGAGACCAACACCGAGGTGGTTTTGTCCTGCGTAATGAACGGCTCCGTGGCGCGTCCCTCCGCTTTTCTTTCCATGAAAAAACTCCTGTAACAGTGGAATGTGCCGAAAAAGTGCTGATGTTCACGACTTCTGCCTTTTTGTGAAAGTCAGACGAGGTCCCGGATCAACAAAGCCTTCACGTTGGAAATGATCTGGTTGTTTCAGCGGGGTCTGAGCATGTCGATCGGCGCTGGGAGCGCGCTGCGCTCTCAGCAGTTGTGGGCCGTCCTTAAAGCGGCACTAACACTCCTTAATCTGTATAATCCCCACAAAATCGTCCCTGAAAGCCATATAAATTTTCCGAATGGTGTCCACCTGGAGGTCTCTCACAGTTTCTGGAAAAAAATTGATGCAGCAAAGCTCCAAATCGTTCAGACATTTATTCACAATGAAAAAACGACGAGAGGGTGGACCAGTGCTCACACAAAGCCTGCTCACAGGCGAATGACGCAACGGACAGGCGTGAAAAAACTCACGCATGCGCACTAAGGTTCAAGCTTGTCTGATGCAATCACACGTGATTCAAATCCATATGGTTTTTGAAAAAAAACAAAAAGGTTGGATACTTTTCTAACAGACCTTGTGTATATATATATATATATATATATATATATATATATATATATATATATATATATCACAGAGAAGCTGGGGAGACACATTTGTCATGTTTATGTATTTTAGCCCAATGATGAACGTTGCAAAAACAGAAAGTTCATAGGACTAATATTGTTGGAGAAATTAAGATATTAGGTAACAAGAGTGAACATCACCATTAATCAGTCCTTGGTAACCAGACAAGCGCTGAACAAAGGAAATATCTCAACCTTGCCACTTGTAAAACATGACATCAACTAAATGTGCCAGATAATAAATACAATTATTCACAAAACTTTCTCATTTAATTTCTTGCACTTTCAGTTAAAATCATTATAGAAACTTTACATAATTTATCACCACACTTGAAAAATGTCAGCTACCTATTTTATAAACACTACCCAATCTACAACCTGTGGATTTGAACTGGGAACCTTCCACATTAAAACCAAGTGCACTAACCACTTGGCCACCACTCCTGCCTTCTCATAATATACTATAGTAATCCCTTTTGCTGGTTGTCATAATTCTTATCAATGTATTTTTATGTCTTGTAGATATACACTGATTCAGTTGTTCTCTTCTTTAAGGAATCTTCATACAATTGACTTTTTTTCTTGCATGTTTTGTTTTTATCCCTTTAGCTAACGAGAGCTTTTCACTGAATTTGTGATATTTTGGAAGATTACCGAGGAAATTTTTTGGCAAGTCTGCTGGAAGCAATGCAATCAACGCTTGACCTGCTGCTTTGAATGGAAAAGAGCTGTTGCTTTCCACTCCCTCTTTGTATTTGGAGAGGGAGCATCTCATTTTTTTCTCCCGCAGATCATGTAGGAGTGCCACACAAAGGGCTCATTAGGTTCCTCACAGAGCAAGCAAAGCCGATGTGCTACAAGTTTAAAATGAGCCGCATCAGGTCTAAATTTTTCCAATAGCAGGGGATTTTCAACAGGCTCAATGTTGACACAACCAGTTGTACAGCATCATGGTGAAGTGGCACAGAGAAGGATTTTCTCAAAAAGAAGATGTGAAATTTCAGGTACAGCTTGTCAGATGGAGAGACTCATACCTACTCAAGCTTAGATGTCATCTGTGTTTTATATGAGGTAATACCCTTCATGGCACAACTCCAGTTCTGCATGTTTAAAAAAATAAATAAATCTGGTGTTCCCAAATAGTCTCCCAGCCAAGTACTCATCAGGACTTACTGTACTGAACATCTGAGATCTGATGGGATCAGGCGTGCACAAAGTGCACAAAGTGGAATGACATGCCCCAAAAGAAAAAAGTAAAAGGGGGGAAAAAGGTCAAACTATTACTTTAACACATAGTCAGTGGTGGGCACAGATAACCAAAAAATTAACTTTGATAACAGATAATAAGATAACTGAAAAGTTATCTTTGATAAAGATAAACCGATAAACCACCCAAAAATGTATCGGAAGTTACAGATAATCGATAACCGATAAATTCCAGTGTTGTCTATGGGACATTCGCAGTTACTAAACAGCTGAAATTGATTTTTAACACGATCGCTTTTGAAAGCATCAAAAGCGGTAAAAGACCTAAAGAATAAGCAAGAATGTTTGACCATGCTGCCCCCTGCAGGAAGCAGCACAGACAAATCCTGAGAGCACCCACAAAATCAACTCTTTACTAATCATAATCATTTTTCTTTCAACATTCTGCCCCTGCTGGAAGCTCTTGTTTACAACAGCGCTCCCACCACAGAGGCACACCGAGAGCAGCCATAAGGCCAGCTCTCTATCAATTTCAACACTCCGGTCAGGCGGAGGTCTTGAAAAATAAAGTCATACTAACTTATGGTTTTTTGAAAATACTGATAGAATAACTCCATTAATGTCAATTCTGTCATTTGTACAAAGATAAAATATAACATATATCTTTTAATGTTGAATAAGGCACTAATTCTGAGGTTTTGTAACAAACACACCACAAAGCATTCTGGGTAAAAGTGCTAAACAGTGATTGGTTCAGTAATCCATTATGTAAACCAACACGTTAATGTGACGTGTGTTGGTTTAAAGATAAATGTGCTTTTGTAAAATATTCCATTTTTATTTGTACAAACAGGCATTTTTACGGAGCCCTGGAAGTGTCATCGCAATTGCATGTTTTAAAACTTTTATGATGTTGTAAAACGTGCACTCAATATTAGTAAGTAAGTAAGTAAATTTATTTATATAGTGCCTTTCACAGACATAAGGCCATGTACACATGTTGTCGGGTATTTGTAAAACCAAATATCTTACCCTTTCAGTTTGGGGAAAAAACTTCATCCACACTACGTCGTTTAAAAAAAAAAAATCCATCCACATCGAACCGTATAAATGTGTTGTAATTAGTCTGCCAAACCTTTGGATGGCGGTACTGATTAAAATTCTATCCAATCAGAAGCCTTATTCTCTTGTCGTCACTTCCACAAAAACTAAAAACATGGCGCCAACCTCATTCGTGTGGACCGATAAGGAGTCGGAATTACTTCTAACCGTAGTTTTAGAATACAAAGTTAACAAATATATGCACACAAAAAGCGCCTGGACAATGGACAATACGAACACTTTGAGAGCAGCCATGTACCCAGACGTTTAATACTGCCATGAACACTCCTGGCCAGTAGATGGCAGTAGCGGCCTTGAAAAAATGTCAAACAAAATTCCAGATAATCAGTGTCTGCTACATTTAAGATGCGTGGAATTTAACAAACGCAAATACACTAACGTCTATAAACCCAGAGAATATATGCACTAGAGTTTAATGCTGTTATCTGTGGACCCTGAACAGCGTGTCTGAAATGCATTTGTCCTTTCGTGAACGTCTGAGATTACCTTATGGTACCCATAATGCATTGCTGCCTGGAACAGCATGTGCTCACAAAACCTTAAAAAATTAAAAATTAGCACATTACTTTCAAACGAAAACATATATCTGATATTTTCACTTTATAAACTTTAGACATGACAGTAATTTTAAATAACTTGTCTAAAATGAGTGGTTAAAATTTGAACCATAAGTTAAACATGTATGCCTCTGGATGACTTGGTGACATTGCGATTATATTAGTATGGTGTTAAAGGAAATGACTTTTTTCTTTGGGCACCAGTTCTTTGCTTACAGACAATAGAGTGGTTTCTGTTTGCAGAGGGTAGAACAACATGCCTATTAGGAAACTTTTAACAGGTAGGTCTCAACAGCTTTAACAGTTTTAAAAATGTTTTTCACTGTTCAGCTTAGTTTAGTACGTTATCGCTCTAAAAGTTATCGGACGGTAATTCATCGGAAGATAATTAGTCCGATGATGGTTTTTAAATTTATCTAAAAAGATAATCCGATAATGAAAACATTATCTTCGATAATTATCTGTTATCGGATTATCGGAAGTGTGCCCACCACTGCACATAGTATATAACAATAACTGTACCTCCCCCCCCCCCCCCCCCCCAAAAGAAACAACAAAAAAAAACACCACCACTTGGTTCTTCCAATGGCAAAAAAAAGAAAAGAAGTTTTTTTTACATTTGAATCTGGGGATAAGCACCAATGGGCCTCAGGACGTGCATAGGGTGTAAATAAGTCAAACACATATTCAGTAAATTGGAAAAGTTCATGTGTCCACCCAGTGACCTGTGTGAAGAAACCTGGCTGTAAAAGTGATTAATATTAATCTTTGTATTGATTTTACCCAATTACAATTATAGCACTTTTGGCCTCTGACATTTAAAGGAATATGTATTAAAAAATGGCAGTAATTCCTAAACTGTTAATGTATTATTTTTTTATTAATCTCCTTAAATCTGAAAATCTACACCATAAGCACATATGGATTGTTTCTTTTCAAGTCCAATGTGGTGTTGTACAAAGGCAACATTTCAAACTGATGTCACTGTCCATCTCGTCTTCAACAGTTATTTATACATTTATTCACTTTAAATTTATTTATTCATTTGACTTTAAATTCAAGCTGTGACCCTTTTGTACACTGAAAAAGAGAATAGTTGAACTAACTTTTAAAAGCTTTACAACTGCTAAAAAACAAATGAATTAAGTTGTTTGAACTTAAGATTGTAAGTTAGAGTTGATCTAACTTACTAACCTAAAGTTCAAACAACTTAATTCATTCATGTTTTACCAATTGTAAAGCTTTTTTAAGTTAGTTCTTTTTTTCAGTGTAGTTATGTGCCATAAAGTGTTAAACCCTGCATGGTGACTTCCAGCAATTTGCATTTTCCAGTTATTGTAAGCTTTTTGACAATGTTGATTGTGAGATGATATAATTTTTGTTGTGTGCCAACCTTTAATTTACATAAAGTCTAGCTGTAACGTTCTCTATCATGTCCTCACATCAAATATATTTAGAGAAAGCTCATGAATTTGTCGCTATTTTTTTTTTGTGGACATGGGATTTCTAGATGTCCCGTTTTGGCAACAGACAGACTCAAATCTGTAACTTTTGTTGCTTTTTGTTTGTGGCGCTGAAGCAGGTATAAAGAAAGATTTCCCACTGCAATTACTCAGCAGGCGTGGATCCTGCCTGTAATAGAGTAGGTGTTAGCAGTGGGTGGACTGGATCGTGAGTGGCCACTATTCTCCATTCCGGCTACTAAAGGCTGAGTGGCAGGGAATAGCAGCAGAATGGCACAGTGACAGAACGCGTGGTGTCCAACACACCGGCCACAGAATCACAGCAAGTAAACTGCCTCAGTCTCCAGTAGACCACGTTTGCTTAAGTGTCAGGAGAACTACATTTCAAAGCTCGGTAAATCAAGGTTGTATTGATTTAATCTAACATGTAATCTGTTTTTCTGTCTGACACTGATTCTGGCAATAAAAGAGAATCATGTAAGACAGCATTACAGATAATACGACCATAGATCAAATGGAGTTTGGGCAAGAGAAGGGTTATAGATCATGTTCAAGCCAGACTGCTTACCTCTGGAATTCATAAACTACCCCCTAAATTGAGGTGGCTTTCAATTTAAGTTTTCAATTTACAGATACAGTATTTGGTGTAAGGTTGATGAAATTTCATTGTCAACTTCAGTGGCGGTTCTGTGGAATAGGAGCTGCATCTCTCTCAAAGTGCCACCCCCAACAACAAAAAAGTTGCGTGAACAAGGCCCACTGGGGGGAAAAAAAAAACCCCACACAGTGATTTTATATATATATATATATATATATATATATATATATATATATATATATATATATATGCATTCATTCGCACTCAAACTACAGTATATGCAAAGCACTGAGTTTTTTTTATGACATTGAGCTATACATATGCAAGGTGCAAAAGTTGCTCCTCTGACAGATCTTTTTTAATTATTAAACATGAAATAATGTTTAAAAAAACTAAGTGAAAATTTCTTGAAGTGTCCTTAAGCTTAGTCACTCTTCGTCATCTTCATCATCATCATCATTTTAATCTATATTTTGGTCATATCAGTAACTGTCAACATTTTTTACACAAAAAATACAGCAGCTTAAAAATCCTATGATGGGTAAAAAAAAAAGCTTGTTTCATCCAAGATATAACTCAAAAGATGTTTTTCAAGAATTTTGCAGATTTTTTAAGTTGTACTTTCTAAAAGCAAGCCTTAATATCTCACTGAAATTGTACTTATACAAGGTGTAGATTCAATATTTTGACTAAAAATTACACAAATACGAGGTCTGTGATAAAACTAAGGTACCTTTTTATTTTTTTCAAAAACTATATGGATTTGAATCACATGCGATTACATCAGACAACCTTGAACCCTCGTGCGCATGCGTGAGTTTTTTCACGCCTGTCGGTTACGTCATTCGCCTGTGGGCTGGCTTTGAGTGAGGAGTGGTCTACCCCTCCCGTTGGAATCTCTTTGTCTGGGAACTTACTGAGAGACTGGCGCTTTGCTTGATCAAAATTTTTTCAAAAACTGTGAGGCACATCGAAGTGGACACCATTCGAGAAATTCAGCTGGTTTTCTGTGAAAATTTTAACGGCTGATGAGAGATTATGGACTGCTGCTGTCGCTTTAAGGACTGCCCACGGAGCGGGACGTCGCGACGCGCCCTGAGCCGCCGCTGTCTGCCTGTTTCAAGCTGAAAGCTTCCAAATTTAAGCCTCTGTTGACCCAGGACGTCGTGGGAGAACAGAGAACTTTCAGAAGAGGTCGGGATCAGCAGTTTATCCGGACATTCCACTGTTAAAGGAGATTTTATTAATGAAAGATGTGCGGACGGGTCCACGCGTTGGGACGCAGCCGGCGCGGTGGCACAGGAAAAACACCTCCATGTTGATAACCATTTGTAAAAACCAGGTGGCTTTTGATGGCTTTCAGTTGAGTGAGTATCTGAGAAATTGTTTAACAGCTGGACATGTTCCAACTTGTCCTTAAGGCTTCCAACAGAGGTGTTTTTCCTGTGGGCAAACTCTCGCATGCCCACGAGGGTTCAAGCTTGTCTGATGTAATCGCACGTGATTCAAATCCATATAATTTTTGAAAAAAATAAAAAAGTCCGATACTTTTCTAACAGACCTCGTATATTTGATAAGTTTGCATTTTTACAGTGTGAGGAGTCACAGTGTCTGGGTTTGCAAGATCAAGACTAAGATCCAGAGTTTTAATGACTTCTCGGCCTCAGCCACCAGAAATGTATCTGTATGTGGTGGAAGTGTCAAACTTGTTGAGATGTTCACTTATTTTGGTAGTGATGTTCATATCTGTGGGTCTTTGGCCTTTAAGATCAAGAGGCACCTGGCATGAAATTATGGAATCATGAGGTCGCTGACAGTAGAAATTTGGCAGTGCCCACATCTTTACATGACAATGAAGGTCCAAGTCTTTAGGGATGCTAGCCAGTAACAGAAGGCAGTGACTCGATGTCTTTGGTACTGGGTGTGTTTGGAGGACCCTTCAGTACCGTGGGAATGATTTTTTGCCAACTGAGTGATTATGTTGGGAGAATCCAAGGAGGAGTATTGCATTCTGAGGGAACATCAGCTATGTGGCATATTTTTCTGGGCACGCTCTAGCACAGAGGTGCCTCAATACTGAGAACAGCATCAACTAGAAAATGAAAATGGGATGGCCATGTGTCACTTGGCCCTGGAAAATAGATGGCAACTATCAAGAGGTGGGGATCGGCCACAACCCTCCTCGAGGTGAGCAAGGAAGATTGTGGCTGATCCCTTCCACCCAGATCACAAACATTTTGTCACCCTCCCCTCTGGCAGGTGGCTGACGTCCATCTGGACCAAAACCTCACGACACAAAAACAGCTTCTTTCCATCCACAGCTAGACTAATAAATAATACCAGAGACCCCCACTTACCCTGCCTCACCCCCCCCCACCCCCACCCCCACTACACAAAGTACAAATTGGTCATCTCTGCACTGAAAGGTACCTGTACTCAAATCACCTGTTTTTGCACAGTCCCATTCCATTAAGTTATATTTAACAGTGAATATAGTATTGCCTATTTAACTCTTTCTTACAGAAGTGTATTTTTACCTCCGCCAAGGAGGTTATGTTTTCGGTCGTGTTTGTTTGTCAGCAGGATAACTCAAAACGTTTTGAACGGATTTTGATGAAATTTTGTGGGGTGGTTGGAAATGACAAGAGGAACAAGTGATTAAATCTTAGTGGTGATCCGGATCACGATCTGGATCCAGGAATTTTTTTTTTTAAGGATTCTTCACCATTGCGGGATAGGCGGAATTTTGACATTCTAGTTTCTAACTCCACAAAAACAAGGCAGAAAGGCTTGAAAAAAATTAGGGTGTAACATAGTCAAATGTTCTATCAAACAACAAAGTTTGGTGATGATTGGATCCGGATTCCGGATCTGGTGATCCAGAATATGCAAAAATATAGGGAAAATAGAAAATGTGTCAGTGTGAGGTGACAAATGAAGCTAGAGATGCACAACTAATACCAAATTGTAGCTGAATCTGTACTGATTCAGTAAGGTGTCATCAGATTTGATGTAGCTTCAAATGTTATGGAGCTAGATCCAGAAGAAAACTGCCATTACCGAAAAATCGTTTTTATACAATAACTTTTGAATTAATAAAGACATAAAAGTGATTCCAAGTTCTAGTGGTATGTTTTCATGGTCAAGGATGTCAAATATAAAGGAAACAAAAAGTGTATGTATCATAGTTTTGGTTGTAACACTGAATTGTTGAATAGATCACTGTACCAAGGAGGGAATCTCTTTAGGGTCAGTGACCCTATGGTCTTGTATAGAGAAGTGTTTCATAAATGTTAAACAATTCATTTATTTGCAGTTTAAATAAATAATAAATTGAATTTTGTCTCTTATTTGTTTTTGTCTATAAGCACATGCAATATCAATATCAGTGCTCAGATGACAGTAGCTTCTGAGAAAGGTGCAAGTTGCAATGAACTGTGATGCCAGCAGATGGAACTTTTTTTTTTACTACTGAGCAAACATCATTGTTAGACTTTTTTAGGTTCAATGATTCCACGGTGTGTAGATGTTATGGCGTCAGTGACCCCATGGCCTTGGCAGAGGTTTGCACTCTCTGAGTGTTTCTAGTTTCTTTTTCTTATCGTGTATGCACCAGTAACACCAGATCAAATTCCGTGCATGTGCAAACTTACCTGGCAATAAATCTGATTGTGATTCTGGACCTAAGAGGACGTGCAGCACCAGTGTATGCTCCCAGACCCAACTTGATCATCTACTATGTGAATGTAAGGTTGTCATTTCAGCCTTTCAGATGGATCACACATGCAAACTCCTGAACGAATATAAGCTCCAAAACTTGCCCCCTGCACTACATTTTCAGGTAAACTATATTTTAACAGGAAATTAACAACTCTTCAGTCTTAAATTTTTTGAAGGCAAATCTTGAAACAATTTTCTTCTGTTTACCATTAGTATGGGGTGTGGGGATACATTGAACTCACGAGATGAGACGATCCATGATACTGGGTTCATGAGAACGAAACAATATTTTAACAATATTTAATAAAACCGAAATGATGAAACATGACTGGAAAATAGTCTTTGATTTCAGTGGAAGTGACAAAAGGTGCAGGTGCATTTTGGAGCTTTTAACTAGTTATGTGGTAATCACTATCACTTTAGTTCTACTTTCAGAGTATGAATTATCATATGAAGTAAAATACAGCAATATGCAAGCACGGTAAAAAGGCTTTACCGCAAACTCAAATGACTGGCTTCTAGGGCTTTCACAACTACTGATTTTTTACTTTGGGGAGGTGATGGTCTAGTGGTTAAGGTGTTGGGCTTGAGTCCAGAAGATCATGAGTTCAAATCCCCGCCGGACTGGAAAATCACTAAGGGCCCTTGGGCAAGGCCTTTAATCCTCTATTGCTCCCAGTGTGTAGTTAGCGCCTTGTATGGCAGCACCCTGACATCGGGGTGAATGTGAGGCCTAATTGTAAAGTGCTTTGAGCATCTCATGCAGATGGAAAAGCGCTATATAAATGCAGTCCATTTACTAGTCGAGAAATTTTCTTTTTTTCAACAGTAGTAATCGACTAGTCCTTTTTTATTTAGCCAACACTTTATGTACAAGTCCCAACCTCTGGCATTCTGGAAAAGTTTGCAGTTCTTTGAGTGGCCACTTGAGGCAGAGCCCAGCTGTGTCAGGGGGAGCCCACGGACCTGCCACCTATATTAACAGACATCCTTGCGCTACGCAGCACATTTACTGCTTTCGATACCAGCTACACACACTCAAAATCAAGCCCACTTTCTGTTCCTTCTCTCTTTCTAACTCGACACAAGCACAGTCCTGTTACAAACTGACCGTTTGTGTTTAATATAAGTTGACAGATGTGCTGCTAGTTGCCTCAGAGAGCAAAAGCCGTGCTCTGCTTTGGAGCTGAATTGACTGACAGCTTGTGAACAGTTGGGAGAAATTTTCAAAATAAAGCATTAGCTCTCCCCCCACCCCCCAAAAAGTGAGACAGCTTTTTCCACTGACAAGAAATATGGTCACATTTTAATATTGCAGCATGAAATCTTGTCACACACCAAGTAGTTATTTTGGGGTTTATTTGCTGTTTTTTATTTATTTATTTGTATTTAACATTTCACATAAACTGTGTGATAAAATATGGGAAAGGTCTTGCATAAACAAAGGCTGACTTATGAACGCTGCTGCCTGCAGAATTAGCTTGTGCAGCGCACAGCTCAGCTCATTTGACTGACGTCACCATCCTCAGAAGATGTCCAGTGTTTACAATAAACATTTTGTAGCTTGATCCCCTCAGACCTCAGAAGCCAAGCAGAGTGGGTCCTGGTTAGTACTTGGGTGGGAGACCTCTTCATAAGACAAGGGTGTGTTTGTCCAGGTAAAACTGGAGTTGCGTCAGGAAGGGCATCCAGGATAAAACTTGTGCCAAATCCCAATGGGGCTCTGTGCTGGATCTTCTGTGGTGACCCTGAACAAAACAGGAGTAGCCACAAAGCAAAAACAATAAAAATTGTGTATTGGGCATCGTAGTCTCATTTGAGCGTGGGAGATAAAGGGGTTAAATAAGAGAGCATATGACACAAAAACTGTACTTCCAGGGACAGCCCCATTATCATTATTTACATTAAATCTCGTTACAACGTACCAACACAAGCTCTCCCACCTGCCTCGTCTTCCCTTCTGCACTGGGAACCAAAAAAAAAAAAAAAAAAGAAAAAGAAAAACCCCTGCAGTTTTCGTGACTGCTTCGGTGGTTGCAGCCGAAAACAAAACAGTACACCATCTTTCAGTGTGAAGTGATGCTGTGTTTGTGTTGCGCACTGGCAGGCTGTCGCCAGAAGTGGTCAAATGCCGCAATGTCACACAGGGGTTCAAATGAGACTGCGCTGCTCCATTTAAACGGTGACTAGTGAGTCAGTATTCAGCTTCCTAGATTGCCCTTTGAATGCAGGAAAAAGGCATACATTTTTAAGGTAACCCCCCCACCCCTACATCCAGGCACTGGACTTTAGACCAATTTTTTGCTCAATTAAATAGCATTTAAACATGCTATTTAAAGAATATGAGCGCTAAAGGTAAAAATGACAACTACGACAACAAGGAAGCTCAGTAACACATCAAGTATTTTGTCAGTTTATCTTCAAATGTACAATATACACATAATAAAAACATGAAAATGTTGGTTAATGGCTTACATGGTCAAATGAGGCGATCAGAATAGGCAATTTTTGAGAAACTAACCAACACATTTCAAATTTAGTAAGTAAACTGTTAAGAGTGAGAAACCCTCTAAGGGGCCATCATTTTAGGAGACTTGGAGAAGGGAAAGTTCCTAAGATAAGCCTGATCTCATTTTAGTTTTGAATTCTACATTAAATAAATAAACGTCCTTGCTACAAAGTTTCAAAGCAGAAA